>NW_007109324.1:0-1262 GCF_000164805.1 Carlito syrichta
TCCAATTGGACCTAAAACCTCTAATTATTTCATGTAGAGATGTATAAACTAGTCTGAGTGAATTGGCTTACTTTGATTTATTTTTATATCTGTTTGAAATGAGAGCTTAGCAATAAGTACAAATAAATATATAATGTGTACTTTAAGACAAGTTCTCTTAAAATCTGGTGAATTCTTCCCTCTTGCAGAAATATATTCACAAATGAAGGCTCATGAAATTTATGAAGAGCTATAGCACTTCAGATATTGAGGCCTATCATCTTTCTCTCAAGATCTTTAACACATTCCTTCCTCTTCTTTCTATTTATAGGTAATTAGAAGTCTTTTAAAATCCAGAACAGTTTTCTGGTGTGTATTAGTGTTAATAATTTCCTCTACTTTCTCACCACTTGTGATGGCTAATTTTAGGTGTCATTTTAAGCTGGGCCACAAAGTGTCCAGACATTTAATTAAACATTATTTTGGGTGTGCCTGTATGGATATTTCTGGATGGAATTTACTTTTGAATCTGTAGACCGGGTAAAGCAGAGTCATGCTCCCCAAGGTAGGTGGACCTCGTTTAATCCATTAAAAGCCTGAATAGAAAAAAAAAGACATGAGAAGAGAGGTTTTGCAGCCTTTACCAGACTGTTTTAGAACTGACACATTGGTCTCCTGCTTAATGCCTCACACTCAAAGCACAACTAACATAACAAGCTCTCCTGGTTCTCAGCACTTCAGATTCAGACTGAAAACCATACCATCAGCAATCCAAAGTCTCCAGCTGACTGACTGAAGAAGATCTGTGGACTTCTCAGTCTTCATAACTGTGTGAGCCAATTCCTTATCATCTGTAGACTATCTACCTATGTTCCTATAGTCTATATGTCTTAGTGGTTCTGTTTCTCTAGAGAGTCCAGACAAATACAGATTTTGATACTGAAAGTGGTTCTAGAAAAACAGATTTTAATAATGAGGTGGCTGTACTGATTTTGGGGTTTCTTGAACTGGCTCTCTGATCTGATTAGATTTGAAGACACAAGTGACTATATCTATTGATAGAGTCTGGACAGCCTGTGGCATGGGTCACCAATAGAAATATGTAAAATATCCCTCATTGCATTGGCCTAACCAAGCAGCTGGGTGGCTGTGTATATAAGCCTTGAAAACATATTTTTTGAAAGCCAATAAACATAGTGAGGTTGCCTGTTTGTTCCTAATGTCACTGGACAGAATGGTAACAGAAGAGGATGAGCTTAGGGATTTGAATTCCCAGCTCAAGG
>NW_007109325.1:0-741 GCF_000164805.1 Carlito syrichta
GCCACAGAAAGGAGATCGACAGAGATGCGCATGGGAAGGGGGAGAGCATGCTCAGTGAAGGGGAACACACAAAACACTCTAAATAGAAAATGGGTGAAATGCAGGAACAGGTATTTCTTGGCGAATGAGATACAGAGGGCAGGAAGCATTTGGATGGGGAGGGGAGTTGGGAGCTGCAGGCCCAAGAGGGATGGTGGAGAGCGAGAGGAAGGGGATGACCACATGGCCAGGGGACCAGCCTGGGCTAGGAAGACAGGGTCAGACAATCTTGATGGTTCATACAGCTATATGTCACAGAATATGCACCAGAGTAACTAGGCAGCGTTGCAATGTTCCCCAGGTAAACTCTCAAGAGTCTGTTTACAAGAAATCCCAAAGTGTCTCTAGAGATGCACAGCCAAGCTGCTGTAATCTGGGTCAAACATGACACAGGGAGGGGTACAGCGAAGCACACCATCAATAAGAGTAGAAGCCGGGCTTGGTGGCTTAACCTGTAATCCCGTGCCTTTGGGAGGCTGAGGTGAGTGGATTGCTGAGCCCACGGGTTCAAGACCTGCCTGGGCAGGCAAGACATCATTTCTAAAATAAATAAAAAAAATTAGCCCGGTGTGGTAGCGTGCGCCTGTAATTCTGGTTACTTGGAAGGTTGAGGCGGAAGGATCGCCGGATCCCAGCAGGTCGAGGCTGTGGTGGCTGGAAGCAGCCACTGCACTCCAGTCTGAGCGAAAAGAGTGAGACTCC
>NW_007109326.1:0-778 GCF_000164805.1 Carlito syrichta
TCTAGTTAACCAAGCTAAATTGGGGGCCAACTCGTCAGTCAACTAATTAACCAAGCTAACTAGTCGGCCGACTTTTAAAGACAGCTAACAAGTCAGCCTAGTAGTCAGCCAACGTGTTAAATCAGATAAGTAGTTGTCCACATCATCCGCCAACAAGTTAAGTCACCTAGCTAACTCGTTACCCAACTAATTAAGACAGCTAGTTAACTCGTTTACCAAATAGTTATAAAAGTTAGCTAAGTCGTTAACCAACTCCTTAAGTCAGCTAGGTAGCTCGTTAGACAACTAGTTAAGTCAGTTAGCTAAGTCAGCTAGCTAATTAGCTAGCTAACTAAGTCAGCTGGCTGACAGCTAGCTCACTAGTTAGCTAATTATTTAAGTCAACTACTTAAGCCTTCTACCTAAATAGTTTGCTAACTAGTTAAGTCAGCTATTTATTCAGCTAGCTAAATAGTTAGCTAACCAATTAAGGTAGTTAAGTCAGCTAGCTAACTACTTAAGTCAGTCAGTAAAGTCAGCTAGCTAAGTAGCTATGTCAGCTAGTTAAGTCAGCTACCTAATTTAGTCAGCTGGTTAAGACATCAAGCTAGGTAGTTAACTAATGGGTTAAGTCAGCAGGTTGAGTCAATAGTTAACTAGCTAACGGGTTAAGTCAGCTGGTTGAGTCAGCAAGCTAGCTAGTTAGCAAACGGGTTGAGTCAGCTGTTTGATACGCTAGCTAGCTAGTTAGCTAACCAATTAAGTCAGCTGGATAGTCAGCTAGCTAGCTAGTTAGCTA
>NW_007109327.1:0-2854 GCF_000164805.1 Carlito syrichta
CATGACCTTAGATTCAGCAGAGGTTTCTTAGATCTGACACTGAAAGCACAAGCAACTAAAGGAAAATTACCTCAAACTAAGAACTTTTGTGCATCAAAGGACACTATCAAGTAAGTGAAAAGATGATCCATAGAATGGGAGAAAATATTTGTATATCTGATAAGCACCTGTTATCCACAATAGAGAACTTCTGTTACTCAATAACAAAAGACTAACAGCCCAGTTAAAAAAAAATGTAGAAAGAACTTGTATATACACTTTGCCAAGAAGACATGCAAATGGCCAAAAAGCACATGAAAAGATGACCAGTATTATTACTATATGGATATGCACATTGAAACTTTATGAGTTACCTCTTCATATACATTAAGAAGTTTACAAACCAAAATTAAAAATAACAAGTATTGGCAAGGACACAGAGAAATTCCAACCCGTAGACATTGTAGGTGGAATATAAAATGGTTCAGCTTATGTGTAACATTGTTTGACATTGCCTCAAATAGTTAAAAATAGAATTACTGTATCAATCAACGATAGCATTCCTAGGTATGTACAGCAGGTCCTTGAATAACGTAATTTCATTCATGTTATTTTGTTATAATATTGATGAAAAAAAACTCAATTCCTGGCCAGGGCCACCGTCTATCATCTATGTGGAGTTTGCATGCTCTCCCCTGTCAGCATGGGTTTCCTCAGGATACTCTGGTCTCCCCCCACTTCCCAAAGATGTGCACGTTAGGTGAATGGGTGTGTCTACATTGTCCCAGTCTGAGTGAATGTGGGTGTATGAGAGTGCTTCCAGAGATGGAATGCCATCCTGTCCAGGGAAAAATTACTTCCTTGTGCCTTGAGCTTCTAAGATGCACTCTGGTCACGTGGAACCCTAAACTGGAATAATGGAGTAAGTAATGATGCTACTTGCTTTTACTAATTCTTCTTAAATGAATAGAGAGCTCACAGTCATTTCAGTGTTTAATATTAGAAATGTTTTGATATTTATTTAGAGGTTTGGTGATATTTCTCTGCCCAGAAATATGCTCTAGGAACTTAACTCTTGTTTATATCAATTAGCCTGCAGTAAAGTTGTTTTTATAATAAATCATTTCACTTAAAGTAGCAGTGTCCAAGGACCTATTGACAATGTTAAGTAAAGACTGGTTGTACTGCGAAAGAAAACAGGTATTCCAACACAAACTAGTATAAATATTTATGGGACCATTAGTCACAATACCCAAAAGTTGTAAACAACCTGAGTGTCCATCAAGAGAAGAATAGATAAACAAAATGTGATGTATCAGAAACACATATTATTTATCCCTAAATAAGGAAGAATATAGTAAAATGATGCAGCCACTGTGTAAAACAATATGGCCACTAATCTATATAGATTGAACATGGAGTTCACATATGACCCAGTAATTCCACTTCTCATATCTATCTCAAAGGAACTGAAAGCAGGTACTCATACAGACATGTGTGCTCCTGTGTTCGTTACAATCACCAAAAGGTGAAAGCAGCCAAAGTGTCCATCAACAGGTGAATAAACAAACATAGTGTTGTCCATCCATCCAATGCATGTGTATACCCTGAAACTAAAAGAAAAAAGAAAAAAAAGAAAACAACCCAAAAAACCAAAGAACTCTGAAAATCTCACAACAATTAGAAAAC
This sequence comes from Carlito syrichta, assembly GCF_000164805.1. Lineage (NCBI taxonomy): Eukaryota > Metazoa > Chordata > Mammalia > Primates > Tarsiidae > Carlito > Carlito syrichta. The sequence continues at coordinate 1,669 of NW_007109327.1, forward strand.
AAAAAAGAAAGAATTGCTAGCCAAACCTTAACACTTGAAATGAATTGGCTCTAATGATACTTTATGAATGTGATGAGAACTCATACATTCTTGGCATCTTAGTTCAGGACCTCTCTGATTCCATGGTCATCCCATGATCTTTGGTTACAGACTTGAATCATGGCCCCTCCTACATTATGTTCTTCATCTGTAGCGCAGAGATAGAGGTGAGATTTCCACGGTGGTCTGTGATTGAGATGAATTTTGCAAACTTGAAAACATAAAGGCTGTAACTTGCATGTACTTTTTGAGAGAAGAGTACGAAGGACTGAAATCTATCTGTCCATGTGGTGATATCTTCCCCAAGATCAATTTCAAGGCTTCCATTACTTGCTTTGCTGTCCAAACATGAAAGCCACTAGTTTACTTTCAAGAATGGTTTCCCTCATAATCTTGTGTTTTGGGCCCAAATGTTAGTGGAATAGTCAGTGTTCATGCAGGGTTTAACTTGGCTTTGTGTCCTCTGAGGGACAAGTCCTATGCATGAGGAAGTGGAAATGATGTAAGAGATGAGTATTTTTTGGGATAAGTTTACTTGGTAACGATGTTGCCATTTTCTTTTTTTTTTTTTTTTTTGAGTTGGAGTCTCACTCTGTCACCCAGACTGGAGTGTAGTGGCCGCTCCTGGCCATCACAACCTCAACCTGCTGGGCTCCGGCAATCCTTCTGCCTCAACCTTCCAAGTAGCTGGAACTGCAGGAATGAGCTACCAGGCCCGGTTCATTTTGATTTATTGCAGAGATGAGGTCTCGCCAAGTTGCCCAGGAGGGTCTCAAACCTGCAGGCTCAGGCTCACCTCAGCCTCCCAAAAGGCACGGCCATTTTCACCACTTGTAAGAAGTATATAATTCAGTGGAATTCAGTATATTGGCAGTGTCGTGCAGCCATCAATCTAGTTCCAGAACATTTTCCTGACCTCCAGAGGAAACTCAGTGCTCCCCATCCCCCCCCATTCTTGGCAACCACTAATTTACCTTCTTTCTCTGTGGATTTGCCTATTCTGCTGTCCACATAAGTGGATTTTCACAGTATGTGGCCTTTTGTGTCTGGCTTCTTTCACTGAGCATGCTGTTTTCAAGGTCTATCCGTATTGTGACATGTCAGCACCTCATATCTTTTTTCCTTGTAACTACATATGTGTGATATT
>NW_007109328.1:0-1084 GCF_000164805.1 Carlito syrichta
AAAAGTTCTATAATTTTTTTTTCAAAAATAATTTACTTGTTTCAATTGTATAATTAATGTAAAACATATTTTAATATTTATAAATATACCTTTGTGTTTTCAACATGAGCTTCACATATGTGTTACTGAAATGAACTCCTGAAGCACCTGATGCAAATACTTGAACTTTATGAATTAAATCCAACTGCAGAAGAATACCTACAAAACCATACTCTGTTTTACCTTTCACTATTTTTACACATGTCTGGAAATACTCTGTATTCTACAAATAGAAATCATCTTTTGTTGACCCAATCTACTTGCTGGACACAATGAAGGACTAGCCATTAAAGAAAGTATCATTTTTCTGACACTACCAGAAAAAAGAGTTGCATATAACTTATCCGGCATTTTTTATCACCATTTCCAGGAAAATACAAATTAAAATCTATTTTTCAGAGAATTACTCTCCCTCCCTTCAAATAATAAATATTTTATTACTAAAAGACTGTTAATGTCAATGAAGAGAAAGTCATTTTTCATCTTTGTGTCAAAGCAAATCATTTGTTTTGTAAAAAAACTTCTGTATAATTTAAATGGATTTCACAGTGCAAACAGAAAAAAATCGGTTTTGAGAATACTAAACTTTAAAAAATTATTATATTTAAGATCCAATTGAAAAGAGAAAACAGTATGGTGATCAGGGTCTTCTGAGTAACATCCACACTGGTCAAGATTCACATGGTTCCATGCCATAGGCTAAATGTTTGTGTCCCCCTCCAAATTTATATGTTGAAACCTAACCCCCAAGGTAATAGACGAAGCTAGGGCCTTTGGGAAGCAATTAGATCAAGAGGGCAGAGCCCTCAAGAATTAGATTAGCCTTTATAAAGGAGACCCTAGAGAACTTCCTTCTTCCTTCCACTGTTTGAGGTCACAACAAGAAGTTTTCTAAAAATCAGGAAGCTGCCAGAATCTTGATCTTCTACTTCCCAGGCTCCAAAGCTGTGAGAACTAAGTTTCTGAATTTAATAAGCTACCCAGTCAATGGTATTTTGTTATAGCAGCCTTAATGAACTGACAATTACAAGAACTTTGCTCTTCG
>NW_007109329.1:0-861 GCF_000164805.1 Carlito syrichta
TCGATACTTTTATACTTAAGTGCAAAACCATAAAATTTAAAATGCCCAAAGATACAGTTTATTCATACATTTAGATGACCTAAATTTACACAGTCCTTATAAAAGGCTAATATTTTACTTAGACGAACCAAAGTATTTTAAAAATACTTTTAATCTACTTATTTGGGGCTGAACTATGTGAATCCAATCAGGTCCCTCAAAAAGGAATCAAGCTAAGACACCCAGGACTGTCTCTGCTACAGAGGTCACAGGAGTTTACATATTTGTCATAGGCTAAAAGCAGTGATGTACAAAAACACTTATGGGCACACAGAAAACGTGTGCATAATAAACACACCCTGGCAGATAGCCAGAAAAACAATATGGATGCCAAAAGAGCAAGAAATGCTCATATGCTTCTCCTTTCCATAAAAGGATTATGTGCATGTGTACAGAGAACAAAAAACATGGACATTCGTATTTAATAATAAACAAGTATAACTATTTACATAGCCTCATTTCAACCTTTCAACAACTCTATGTGGTCAAGAAAAGTGAAATACTGAGGCTGGGAGAGGGCAAGTGAGTCACCATCATCACACAGGTACACACTGCTGGTTGATATTTGCACTGGCTCTCCAGATTAATCTTACCTATGCTACAAAATACTTTCAAGTTTTCAAAAGAACCTTGTTCAGACACAAGGTAAATTCTGCACTTAGTGCCATTATTGTACCAGTGAAAGAGAAACTAGTGGAATCATTCAGCTTGTTTATGTCATGTCCAATCGAGATTTTTAAACTTTTACACAATGCTTAGCAGTTTAGTGCCTTTCTAGAGGGGTAGGGGGGCCAGGCATTGAGGAATATATGGGTCTCTTTA
>NW_007109330.1:0-903 GCF_000164805.1 Carlito syrichta
TCACAATTTAAGTTTGGCTTTGAGTCACATTGAGGAACCTTAGTGCAGGTCACGGGTTCTCTTGATGCGACCTTTAGAAATTTATAGATATAGGTTTTAAGAAAATAATTTATATAGGTTAAGAAAAATTAAGTAACCATTTTATTATAGAAGTGTGGTTAGTTGAGTTTGACTTAGGGGGACTAGTAAAGTTTGTATAGGCCAGCAAGTACTATGAGAGAGTAACCATAGCACCAACTGTTTTATAAAAACCAGTTTGAATTAGCATAGAATAGTAAAAGGCAATATATCATGATGTTGGTTTCGGGTGTAAGCATTAAATGATGTTATGTAACTATAAACAATTAAGGGTACATAAAAACTGGATAAGAACTTTATATTTTTCCTTGTGTCTAAAAAATACATCTGTTTGAGAGTGGAGGATGTCCTGTGTGCATCTGGACCTGTTCAGGTGAAAGGCACATGCTACTTTTTGTGTAACCATAGCAGCAGGAGTTCCCATTATGATAACTTTGTGGAGTTTGGGGATAAAAGCCCTGGAATTACACCCATTAAATGGCTTCTACACTAGACAGAGTCTAGTCTCGTTCTTTCTCCCATTTCTCTTTCTTTCTCTTTATTAATCCAGAATAATCGCCCACACTGCCTCAACTTCCAGGGAGCCTCTAAGTCTCTCTGCAGGGGCAGGCCCTCAGCATTTTTACAGATATATAGGTGAAGAATTGTTTTTCCCATTTTGTTGGCTGTATCCCTGCACTTCTGATGGTTTCTTTTGATTTACAGAAATTTATTAATTTGATTAGATCCCACTTGTCGAACTTTCTTCTTAACACATGGGTATTTATGGCTCTGAAGAGGAATTAGTTTCCGGTTCCACTTTCCCTAATGGTGTGTCCTGCGTTT
>NW_007109331.1:0-914 GCF_000164805.1 Carlito syrichta
GGAAATCTGTTCTAACATGTGAGATTCTGCTATGAACTTAGAATCAGACTGCTTTATAAGTTATTGTCTTGTATATTACTTGGGCAATCTTGACTGTCTTATAAGTTCCTTGGGGAATCTATCATAGTACGTGAGATTCTGCTATGGACTTACAATCAAAGACTGTCTTGCAAGTTATTTTCTCAGCATTATAAATTATCGTTTAGAAATCACTGCTTCTGTTTTATCGGTGTTGCTCTGTCTGCCATGTGCTGAGGTGTAAATTGCTCTCTTATCAGAGAAACTGGCCTAGGAGATGGCATGAAGTGCTTCTTAGGCATCAAACCCACATGCAGACCCCTCAGCCAACCCTCACATCCTCACCTGGCCAGTGAAAGAATAACCCATTTACAGAAGAAAAAACAGAGAACCCAAACATTGATGCATCTCCCTGGAGGTCTCAGGTTAGCCGAGAACATGGCAGAGTTGAAGCTTGCCCCAAGGTGTGTCAAAGCCTGAAAGTGCCCCTTTTCCATGGCATTCCATATCCAACAAGACACTAGCACACAGCCGCTGTGGAATATTGCCAATCATTATGAAAATACATCTCACTCTTGTGGACCCCACTCCTGATTAAGCCCTGATGAGAGCTCTGGGGTGACAGTGCCTGACTTGGTGTTACTGTAAAATTGTGATGAGCACGGGGGTACAGATATCTCTTTGAGCTGCTGGTTTTGTTTCTCAGATGTGTACCCTGAAGTGGGGTCACAGGCTCACATGGTGGTTCTGTTTTTAAGTTTTGGAGGCACTTCCATGCTGTTTTCCATAATGGCTGTATCAAATGACATTTGTGTCAACTGCGCACCAAGATTCCCTTTCCTCCACATCCTTGCCAACACTTGCCAATTCTTTCAATTTCATTTTTTTTTTTTTTT
>NW_007109332.1:0-868 GCF_000164805.1 Carlito syrichta
CTAGCCAGCTGGCTAGTCAGCTGACTTAACTAGGTGACTTAACTAGCTAGCAAGCTAACTAGACAGCTGACATAACTAGCTAGCTACCTAGCTAGCCAGCTGGCTAGCCAGATGATTTAATTGCCTAGCTACGTAGCTAGCCAGCAGACTAGCCAGCTGACTTAACTAGCTGACTTCACGAAGTAGACAGCTGGCTAGCTAGCAGACTTAACTAGCTAGCTACCTAGCTAGACAGCTGGATAGCTAGCTGACTTAACTAGCTGACATAACTAGACGCCGGATGGCTAGCCAGCTGACTTAATAGCTACATGCCTACTTAACTCCCTGGGTTGCAAGCTGTCTTAACTACCTAACTACCTAGCTATCCTGCTGGCCAGCAAGCTGAGTAAAGTGGATGAATTAACTAGCTAACAAGCTGGCTAGCCAGTTGACTTAAAGCTAGCTATCCTGCTTGGCAGCTGGCTCCCCAGGTGACTTAACTGACTTAACTAGCTACCCAGCTGACTTAAATAGCTGACTTAACTAGCTAGCTACCTACCTAGCTAGCCAGCTGACTTAACTAACTGATTCAACTTGCTAGCTACCTAGCTAGCTATCATATAGCTAGCTGACTTAACTAGCTGACTTAACTAGCTAGCTAGCTGAAAAATCAAACTCACTTAACTAGCTAGCTGCCTAGGTACCCAGCTGAATTAACTAGCTGAAATAACTAGCTGCACATCTCATGTAACAAGCTTTGTAACTAGATTGCCAGCTGGCTAGACAACTGATTTAACGAGTTGACTTAACTAGCTAGCAAGCTGATTAGCCAGTTGACTAAACAAGCTGACTTAACTAGCTGGCTAGCTGGCTATCCAGGTGACTTTAT
>NW_007109333.1:0-1128 GCF_000164805.1 Carlito syrichta
GGAGAGGGAAAAATTGTTCTTAAATTAGTGTGTTTATTATTCAACTTGTGAATATCCTAAAAATCACTCAATTATTTACTTTAGAAGGGTGAATGTTATGCATGTGAATTAGATCCCAATTTTTAAGTGGGGGTAAAAAAATGGGTGGCATAAGCATCTATAAATTAATTGTCCCCCTTCCAAAATTATTATTAGTAGAATGTGTGTGATCACATGAAAGATATATTCAAGAAATATAGCTATTCATAGACCATTGCCATAAAATGACTGCTTTTTCTCTAAGATCACAATCTTATGGAGAACACAGCACACAGTGTGCTGAGAATTGAAGGTGACTCCTTCTTCACCAGCAAAATCAAATGAATGAATCTAAGCAGTCAGTAAGATGACAGATATAGAAACTCATATCCTACTAAACTGACTTATGGAGTCATTAAAATGGTTTACAAACCACAGATTACTAGATTCAGATGAATTTTATTTTTTAGTATTAAGAAATTTAACACAAAATCAATTCACATATAATGAAGCATTATTAAAAGCTTATCATTTAAGACAGATAAACTAAATGAAGTACTTATGCTTATTTACAAGCCATGTATAGGATAATGAAAGGAATGTCAGGATAGCTAACTATTTTCACCAAGATCAAGGTTTTGAACAAAAGAAAGAAACAGTAATTGTGGTCATAAAGTCAATACTGAGAGTAATAGTGGTCTGCATTCTAACTCCTATCACAGACTTTAAAGATTAGGAAAAGGCTTCTCTTAAAAAAAAATTCCATGAGAGATACAGCTTTCAAACATATTCCATATTAGGATTTATGATTTGTGACATTCAATCAGGCTATATTAATGCATAAGTAATTTACTAGAAATATACCAACAGTTTTGTAAGATACAGCAGTTCTTTCAAACAGGAGTCACAGGCCACATCTAGTAAATTATTGATTTAATATACCACAACGTTCTTCTGTGACCTGCAAAAAGTCATCACTTTTGAATGTTCCTAACTTGCTTTCTGTGAATAATTTATACATTGCACAGTAGTCTTCATTATAGAGTATATTTGATAATAAATTATACATTACACAAATGAAGAAGCAGATGTGAAATTTAAAGTAGCTTA
>NW_007109334.1:0-958 GCF_000164805.1 Carlito syrichta
CCAACTACATTCCCTGTCATTTACATTGATGTGCCCTCTTTTAGCCATATGAAGTTGATTATGCTTCCCTAATTCTACCAAGCTGTTCCATGCCTCTGCATGTTATTTGCTCTCCTTCTATCGGAAATTGCCTTTCCACTCCTTATTTCACTGAAAATTTTTGATTCATTCATTGACATGTGTTTGAGTCGTTACCTCCTCTGGGAAGCATTCCTCTTCATCAGTGTCATTTTTCTCTCCATGCACACAAAAAGTCATGTGAGTACACAGTGACAAGGCAGTCTTCTGCAAACCAAGAAGTGAGCCCTTACCAGAAGCTGACCATGCACGTGCCTTGATCTCAGAATTCCTTTATGCTACCAATGTACCTACTTCTTACCTCTATTCAACCAATTTGATAGATATTTGTGAAATACATACTATAGACCAGAGCTCATAATGACTGGCGGACAAAGCAAATGGTGTTCTCCCTACAGGGACTTCATTTCAGTTACCTTTGGTGCATAGTAAATTGCCACAAAACTTAGTCCTTCTTGAATCTTGTGACTTCTGTAGTTGAGAAAGTCAGGAAGGCCCCAACTGGGCAGCGAGCTTGTTGTCTTCATGGGTTGTAGTTAAATGGTGGCTGAAGCTGGAACCGCAAAGGAGGGAGTATGGAGCATCTGTTAGCTGCCAAGCATCTCTCTCTTTTAATGTGGTCTCAGAGCCTTTCCATGTGGTTTCTCTGCATAAGCTAGTTTGGGTTTTCTCATAGCATGGCATCCACAGGGCAGTCTGTTTGCTTATGTGGCAGCTGCAGACTTCAATAGTGAGAATTCCAGAAAACAAGGCAGAAGCCTGCAGGACTCAGCCTTGGAAGTCACTCAATGTCATTTCTGCTGCATTTTCTTACCTCTAAGTGGGTCACTAGCTAACCTGCCCCAGATTTAAGGCAGGGGAGTTAGGCTGTCTCTCATGA
>NW_007109335.1:0-748 GCF_000164805.1 Carlito syrichta
CAATTTTTCTGATTCCAAAGTTTTAGGCTTTATATTGCATTCTGCTATACTACCTGAAACAAAAGATTTTAAAAATCCATGAATTTTTATATTCCATATTGTTGATCAATAATGAGCTATTAATAAATTATATTTCCTTATTTATCATAATATAGAATATATTTCTTGGAAGGCTATTATACAGACACACTTTGCTAGTCTCCAGAGGTATAAATTGCATGTGAAAAAGACACAAAAACTTTGACTTATTGGCACTTGTAGTCTAGAGTAATAGACATTAACCAAAAAACCATGCAAAATAAATTTATAATTACAAACTGTAATTACTGTCCTGAAACTAATTTATGAAGTGCTATAGAATGAGGACTTCTAAAGAAATCAAGACATCAGAAAAGACATTCCTGAGAAAGCAACATTTGTGAAGAAATTTGGTAGAAGTTAATATATTATTACACAAGGTTTTTCCTTCTAAAGTCATTTTTAAACTAACCTATTAGTTGCATTAAAAAGAGACCTCATCTCTACAACAAATCAAAGTTAGCTGGGTGTGGTAGCGCGTGCCTGTGATTCCGGCTTCTCGGAAGGCTGAGGCAGAAGGATCGACGGAGCCCAGCAGGTCGAGGCTGCGGTGGCCGGGAGCGGCTGCACTCCAGTCTGGGCGACAGAGGGAGACTCCAAATCAAATAATAATAATAATAATAATAATAATAATAATTTTAAATAATAAGACATTTTTCATACTTAAAAA
>NW_007109336.1:0-812 GCF_000164805.1 Carlito syrichta
CAGTTTATGGTGACTGTGAACATGTCACTGTACTTCAGCCTGGGTGACAAAGTGAGACTCCGACTTAAAAAAAAGAAAGAACTCTCAGGTACAGTACCTCATTTAATCCTCACAACAACTGGATGAGATGCCAGGCAAGCATCTCTTATTGCTGTTTTATATATTACAAAAATGAGGCCTGAAAAATTTAAGGGACTTTCATCTAATGCCCAAGACTGATTCAACAGAGCATGAACAAGAACCCCAAACACACTGTCCCCCAGACATCCCAAAGTCCACAACCTAAAATATTTATCATAAGCTACTACAGTGTTGCTAATCCACAGCTTACATTCTTCTCCAAGATAAGAAATCCAGACATGTTATGGCCCCATCTCTTCTTTAATTTCCAACCGAGGAAATTACTTCTGCACTTAAAAATTACTCTGCCCCAGTCAGTCTCTTTGGTCCAATATTCCCTCCATCTCTTGGGCTCACTCTTTGTTCATATCCTCTGTAGTGTCCAGCAGTTGCCAACAGACACAGGCAGTTAAAATGCAGAGACAAGAAGGACAAGAAACTGTGGCTAGGGGAAAACTCAACTGGGGGTCTGAGGACTGTGGACAGTCAAACTGCAGACTCAGCATCTTCTCCTGGGGTGTGATTATTCTCAGCCATGACCCAGACTACACTTGTGACTTTTTCACAAAAAGATGGACCTCCTCAGTACTCGACTGCCTATATATGTCCTTCATATTTTGTGTGACACAGAAGGTTATACTCTGAGCCAGGTACCTGTTGTCCCAGCTACTTGAGAGACTGAAACAGGAGTA
>NW_007109337.1:0-791 GCF_000164805.1 Carlito syrichta
GAAGTGGTCCTCTAGTGAATCTTCCAGGAAACATTGTAGCTCGGCAAAAACCTTGGTTTGAGCCCAGGAAGATGTTCATTGTGCTCCAGACCCGTGTAATTGTAAGACATTACATTTGTGTTGTTTCAAGCCACTGAGCTTGTGGCAATTTAGGCCCTAAACATGTGTGAGAAGCACAGTCAGAGAGGAAGGCCACATCTGACCCAGAGAGCTGAATGAAGGATGAGAGAAATGGGAATAAAAACGTTTTAAGGAATGACAGCAAGCCCAGTGAGAATACCTAACACAAAAGGTTTATAAGGTAAATCTTTCTGAAGAAATCCTGCTCTCACTCTAAACTCCACCCTAAGATTGTGTTCTGGGAAGCCTGATTTGAGCCAAGTGAGAACATCTAAAGACAATCGGAATAAAACTCATAGTGTGGGGCTCTCCTCATGGTTTCTCCCTCCATTGCAGTCCAAGGTCAGCATGATCTGTGCTTGAAACAAGGAAGCAGTCTACAAAGCCCTGTGACAAAACCCGTGGCCAGGCTTCAGGAAAATAATAGCTGGCCACTGAGAGATTAAAACAAATGGGATCAGTTTCCTCATTTCTCCCAGTGCTTCTAGGCAATGAAAACAGGTCACAAAACAAAAAAGTGGAATGAAACACTTTAAGAACTCTTAGGGAGTACCTTGATATCATAATTTCCTCTATGAATTAAGAATAAAGTTAAATAAAGAATGGATATCATAAACACATTTGATTATATTGTTACCCATCAATTACCATCATATAATGCAAACTTAGTG
>NW_007109338.1:0-625 GCF_000164805.1 Carlito syrichta
CACCTGCTGGGCTCAGGTGATCCTTCTGCCTCAGCCTTCCAAGTAGCTAGAACTACAGGTGCACGCCATCATGCCTGGCCAGTGTTTGTGATTTATTGTAGGGACAAGATCTCACCAAGTTGCCCAGGTTGGTCTCGAACCTCCGGACTCAGGCAATCCTCTCGCCTTGGCCTCCCAAAGTACTGGGATTACGGGTTGAGCCACCGCACCCAGCCAAGTTGTTTCTTAAAAACAAGTCTAGCCTCCATTTTAATTTTTGCCACTCTTTTCAAAAGAAAAAATGATGTTCTAATCTTTGAAAGTTATTCTGATGGCTTAGAATGCCATATCCCTTTACTAAAAATTTACTAAACAGCCCTTTTATCCCTTTAATAAACACCCCTTGGGGAGGTGAATCTTTTCTTTCTCTCTCTCTAATTTACTTTTAAAATAAACTGTTTTCTAATCTAAAAAAAACAGATTTTGAGACTGGGCACACCTAAAATCCCAGCACTTTGGAAGACCAAAGCGGGAGGACTGTTTGAGTCCAGGAGTTCAAGACCAGCCTATGTAATACAGTTGAGATCTCATCTCTCAAACATAAACAAATAAATAAAAAGTAGTTGGGCACGGCAGCACAGGATTG
>NW_007109339.1:0-819 GCF_000164805.1 Carlito syrichta
CTGTGTTAATCATATTGTCACAGATTCATGTTGTTGCATAGAATGGAAATTGTTCACATGACAAAAACAAGCAAAATTTAAAAGATAATGACAACCAGAAACATGTTGAAACACATGACAAAAGGGTGACATGTATATTCTGTTAAACAATCTTACAAATGCCAATGAGGAATTTAATACAACCTTCATCTAAAAGGTTGGAGACATTACTTTTTCAATTACTAATGGCCAGTAAACATGATAAAAAGCATGCCACTCTATGGATAAAAATGCTAATTGTAAAAATGAAATATCAATATCATTTGTTACCTAAAAAAGTAGCTCAGGGTGAATGTAGAAATTGATTCATCTTTCCAGGAAATCAGTTTGAGAACATGTTTAAGACTCATCAAAGTGGGCATATCCTCTGACTCAGGAATTCTAGGAAACCTCTCTTAAGAGCTATACACAAGAATGCGTGTTCTTAGTGCTGTTTATTTGACAAGAATACATGGAAACAATGACAACAACAGGAATAAGTTACAGTTTATTCCTTTGTTTTTGTTTTTTGAGTTGGAGTCTCACTCTGTCACCCAGACTGGAGTGCAGTGACTGCTCCCGGCCACCACAGCCTCGACTTGCTGGGCTCTGGTGATCCTTCCACCTCAGCCTTCCAAGTAGCTGAAACTACAGGTGCACGCTACCACGCCTGGCTAATTTTTGATTTATTGTAGAGATGAGGTCTCGTCAAGTTGCCCAGGGGGGTCTCGAACCCGCGGGCTCAGGCAATCCACTCACCTCAGCCTCCCAAGTGCTGGGATTTACAGGCTGAGCCACCGA
>NW_007109340.1:0-858 GCF_000164805.1 Carlito syrichta
AGGTGGTTCCAATGAGCTGTCAAGATCGGGAAGAGAGCCCAACTTGGTAAAGAACCTCAACCAAAGATCCTGGAAGAATATGGACTGTATTTGCCAAACAAATAAGTTTCACCACTATTCCTAACAAAATGCAATAAAAGCGCTCAAGTAAAGCATTTAGGACTGATGAAACAAAATGAATTATTGGAAGAGGGGAAATCCTAAAAATGACATAAGTGTGCCTTAAACATTTCACTGGAATCTCAACATACAGTACTTTCATTCAGAGTCAATGTCTCATATAAAGCCAAGGCATTCCCTCTGAGCACGAATCCCTTACTTGGCATTCCATGTCATTTTTCTCACCCAAGCAGCATTCATGATATCTCATCTCTGATTTCCAGTTACAGGGAAGGGGAGTCTTATCTTTCACGGCTGCTTTACTCACACTTAACTCAGCAGAATTAAAGCATTTACCATTTGACCTGCTACTCTTTCCAAATATGCAACTTATCTTTACACAGAAACAACTTTTCCACTCATATTTTTAGAGTGTCTACTTAATTAATTTGCCTATTTGCAATCCAGGCACAATTGACATAAAAACAACTGGCTAGACAGGGCACGGTGGCTCAAGCCCGTAATTCCAGCACTTTGGGAGGCCGAGGCGAGAGGATTGCCTGAGCCCAGGGGTTCAAGACCAGCATAGGCACCTTGGTGAGACCTTGTCTCTACAATAAATCCAGAAAAATTATTGTTCATAATAAAAAATATTGATATAAGTTGGAGGACAAGCCAATGTGGCAGGTGTACAGTTCACGGCTGGGCAGAAGGCGGGTTGCTGGTGCAGCACCCACAGAGGGCTGGTGCGGGTCTGTA
>NW_007109341.1:0-959 GCF_000164805.1 Carlito syrichta
CCTTTGGGAGGCTGAGGTGAGTGGATCGCCTGAGCCCGCGGGTTCGAGACCCGCCTGGGCAGCGAGATCTCATCTCTACAATAAATCAAAAAAAAAAAATCAGCCGGGCGTGGTGGCGCATGCCTGTAATTCCAGCTACTTGGAAGGCTGAGGCGGAAGGATCGCCGGAGCCCAGTAGGCCGAGGCTGCGGTGGCCGGGAGCGGCCACTGCACTCCAATCTGGGTGACAGAGTGAGACTCCGACTCAAATAATAATAATAATAATAATAATATCATGGTCTAACTATCTCTAGTCTCGTTACTGCCGTCTTCCTAAAATCATACATTTGATCATGCAACTTTGCTGCTTGAACATTGTTAATGACTGTGTACTAGACACAGGATGAAGTTAAGCGTTCTGGCATAGAGTACATGGTTCTTTGCAGATGAGAGCCATCTTCCATCATGCTATCTGTTCTAGCAACTGCTTCACTCATCTTTCTTCAAAGGTTCACAGTATGCCTTTCTCCGATTCTGTACCTTTGCTTGAAATGCTTCTTGCCCTTCCAAACAGGACTCTTGTTTCTTCTTCTCTCTCCCTATTCTTGAAGACCCAGTTCTAATGTTACTGCTCAGTGAGTTTTCTCTGACTTCTAATAATCATTATAACACTTTTCCCCAAAAATAATGACAGCAGCTCACACCATGTGCCAGACACCGTGCTAAACATTTCATATTTATTGCGTCATTTAGTATTTTTAACAACACTATGAGATAGTGCTGATATTAGTCGCCATTATAAAAATGGGGAAACAGGTTAGAGAGGTTAACTAGAATTAACAGTTTCCCTGAAGTTCACTAGGACTTTATCAACTTCTCCATTATTGCTCCATAACCCTGTTATCCACATATTTATTCAAGTGGCCTTCCCTCTCTCCCCCTTCTTTTTATTTTTTTTTGAGTTGGAGTCTCACACTGTC
>NW_007109342.1:0-746 GCF_000164805.1 Carlito syrichta
CAGATCATTTGCCTGCAGCCCCTCCTTCCTTACCGCCCAGCCCTGCTTTATCCTCAGGGTTCTTTTACCACTTCCTACTCTCCCCATTTTCTTTCTTTCTTTTTTTTTTTGAATTGGAGTCTCACTCTGTTGCCCAGACTGGAGTGCAGTGGCCGCTTCCGGCCACCGCAGCCTCGACCTGCTGGGCTCCTGCGATCCTTCCTCCTCAGTCTTCCGAGTAGCCGGAATTACAGGCATGCGCTACCACGCCCGGCTAATTTTTTGATTTATTGTAGAGATGAGGTCTCGCTGCCCCAGGCGGGTCTCGAACCCGTGGGCTCAGGCAATCCACTCACCTCAGCCTCCCAAAGGCACAGGATTACAGGCTGAGCCACCGAGCCCGGCTCTCCCCATTTTCAGTTTGCCCCAGAGAGGAAGGAGGGAAGAAGAAAGGGGAGAGAAAGGAAATTGTCAAGTCTTCTCTGGGAAGCCCACTGTGGTGGCCGTGCTTGATGTTTCAACAACAGAAAGTTGTACATTTTGAAATTCCCCATTATGGAAACCATTACAAAACTCTAAACAGATGTTGTGAAACCTCTCAGTGTTCAGCCAATGTAATAATTTCTTAATCATAACTACAGTAGTCAAGTCTGTTGTAAAAGTTACTTAAGCGAGAGCTCCTTGTTAATTCTTGGGATAGACCAGTGGCTTGTCAAACTTCTTTGACCCAACCCATATCAGAAACATGTTTTACCTGTGCCCAAATA
>NW_007109343.1:0-849 GCF_000164805.1 Carlito syrichta
TGACAGACTGTTTCCTTAATTTTAATTGAACCATTTAGGTTGTCACAAATGCATACAGTGATGTAGCCACTAGAAAAATCATATTACACGATGTTCTGTCACCCTACATTCCTATTGCAGTCCATTTCTTCTTTCTAACTTTGACTTCTGATATTCACTGACCTGTTTTGTGTCTTTATAATTTTGTCAGGGTTGCAGGCATAAGTCACTGAATCCAATCTGTATCATGTGATAATATACTCAATATCTCTCTCAATATCTAGGAGAATTGCTTGAAGCCAGGAGTTTAAGACCAGCCCAGTTAGCATAGCAAGATCCCATGCCTGGAACACACCAGCACCTCTAGCTGTTTAGGAAGCTGAGGAAGGAGGATCACTGAGCCCAGGAATTGAGAATGAAACCACCTCCAGACTCCAGCCTGGGCAACAAACTGAGACGCTGTCTCTAAAACACAAAAGATATGGATCTGCAGGAGATAAATCCTGAATTAGGAAACTTGAATCTCTTATAATGGACAGTAAGCCCATCTGCTCTGCCCTAGAGTGAGACATTTTCATAAATATACTATGCAGTCAGGATTTCTGTATTTTGCTCTGAAGGGAGACATTGTCCTTTATTTTAAAGCTATAAACAGACATTATTTGCTACTAAGGGAGAAAAAGTTTGTATCACCCAAAGATGTTCTCTATACAAACATTCTTGAAAATATAGCAAAAATCAGTCAGTGTGTCTTACTCACAAGATATGTAAAAGCATAAGAGACCAATGAGAAAGAAATTATCTGCTAGCATTGTCTACTAATTCCAATTTTTCTCTTATAATTTCTGATTTTTCTCCTCTCTATAGATC
>NW_007109344.1:0-647 GCF_000164805.1 Carlito syrichta
AAATGCTTATTCCAGGGTGGTCTCTGTCTCTCTTTCTGCCTCAAGAAGTCCAATTACTCTTAGGTTCAGCCTCTTGAAATAGTTGCTCATCTCTTGAAGATTTTTTTAATGTCTTTTAATATTTCTTTTCTATGTTTTTGACAGTTTGGGTTAGTTCTATATTTTAACCCTCAAGCTCTGAGATTTTTTCTTCTGCTTCGCTAATTCAGCTTTCCATGCTTATCAGTTTATTATTTATTTAATTCACAGTATTCTTTACTGCTGTTATCTCAGTTATCAACTCTTTTCTATTTTCTTCTTGTCTCTCCTCAATTCTTCTTATTCTGTCTACTAATGTCTTGATATGTGGGTTTGTGGTTTGAGACCTGTCCTTCTGGTGGTTCTTCATTGTTTGTGTTCTGAAGTCTGTTTTCTCAGTGTCTGACCTCTCAGGGGTCTGTGTGAAATCCATATTCTTCTTTTGGTTTTTCTTCATGTGTGTAGATTTTTCTCCCCCATATTTTTCCCCCTATTCTTTATTTTCTTTGTTCAGAGATGGCAGGGTTGCTTTCACTTCCGTTTGCTCAATCTCCTATTCTTCCTTATGTGGATCCTGTGACTTTGTTCAATTCTGAAGCTGGACTGTGGGTTGGAGGCTGTACTTTTTA
>NW_007109345.1:0-445 GCF_000164805.1 Carlito syrichta
TCCTATATCTGTCATAATAACTGAAAAGAAAAATATGTGTTTTCTAGGAACTTCCAGTGTCTTCTTGTTTGATTTTGCTCGGCTTGACTTCCACCTCTCCCTGCTCTGACATCCAAGCCTGGGCTCTTTTGTTTCTGCCTGGGAAGGGGAGGCCTTATCTCCCTGAGGAAGCTGGGGGACATGGGTCAACACTTTAAAGTGGTTTCTTCTGGGCTATAGTTACTGAGAGCGCAAGACCTGCCGACAACAGCAGGGTAATGGGGTCAGCATTGAAAAGGGCACTTCAGTTGTGGAATTTCTTCCTACAAAAGCCCCCATGGTTGGCCTGCCTCTAGACTGAGGCATAAAATGACCACCCCTTGATTTTCACAGCACTGTCCTAGGGCTCTCGTAGGGGGACACTGACAATTCCCTGGACTCTGGGGCAGAAATGGAAGGGGTCCTC
>NW_007109346.1:0-769 GCF_000164805.1 Carlito syrichta
GTAGACCCCATTTTCCTCCCCATTTTGCCATGAAGCACAAGAACAACCTAAAGGAACTCTGCTGGCCTAAGCTGAAGACTCTGTGACTGTGACAGGCATAGCTGACTCTAGAAACCCATTGTTCCTGTTTCCCATAAACTGCGGTTTCGGCCTAGGTATTAGATATAATTCAAACTCAGGTCACATTTGGGAGCCTTTTATATGGTACAAGCATCTGTGTAAGATTTAAAAGAATATACTTAGGGAGAGCTGTTTGCAGCTTTTCAATGGTGAAGATGATTTTCGAGAGTGGCCCAGCACAGAGTTTGGGCCCAGCATGTACTTTGGACTGGGCTGCATTCTTTTGGGTCGGCTTTAGCTACAGTTAGTGTAAGGTCTCTTTTCTACCTATTATAGAAATTGAATTTATTTTATTCATAGAAGGTATTGTAGAATAGGGCATGCTACGAATCATGTTAGTTCATATATAATCAATCAGAATATTTTTAGGTTTAATAAGAATATAGTTAACTTTAAGAATTTTCATCGTCTCCACTTTCTACTATCGAAGTTTTTGCCTTAGTACATTTACAATTTACATTTAGGTTTTAGAAGCTTTGCTGCTGCTAATCAACTTTATATATTAGAATTAAGAATTGGAAAACTTTCATAGAAATTACGATAAACATATAAGACTTTGGAATAGCCATTTTGTTAAGAGATTGTCGTCTATTGTTCCAAAAGGTGGCCCACTGTGGACCTTGGACTGGGCCACATCCTGTAGGGCCCA
>NW_007109347.1:0-864 GCF_000164805.1 Carlito syrichta
CAAGCAATCCTCCCTCCTCAGCCTCCCAAAGTGTTGGGATTACAGGCCATTGCACCTGGCTCTTTTGCTAAATACTTACCTAGCTTGTGATTTTCTTTTTCACTCTCATTAAAGGGTGAGTCTTTAAATCTTATTTTCTCAAAATTCTTTATCTTAAAATGCTGCTGTAAAACCTTGGACTTTAAAAAGTTGTAAAGGTTCTAGTTAAGAGATTAGTAATGATGAAAGGAAGGAGTTGTAAAAAGTTGTAAAGGTTCTAGTTAAGAGATTAGTAATGATGAAAGGCCAAGAGTACGTGGACAGAGAGCATCACGTGGCTTATTCTGCTTCAAATAATGCTGGTGGCATTTGCAGCAATGCTTCTACAATGACTGAGCAAAACCGGTTTATTCCCTGGGAAGTGATGCAGACCACAAGGCCAGTGCTTTTGCTTAACTCTTGGGTACTCCATGGCTGTCTCCTGCATGATGTTCATAAGAACTTAGAAATGGATACTTAACTTATGAATAATAGTTCTCTGAATAGACCAGTAGTTCAAAAATGGGCAAGAGTTTAGCTTTCCATTTAAAAAAGGAAAGTTGATTAGGATTCCTCTGTTTCCTTTCATTACTGAAGGTGTCAGATGATTCTTTAAGTGAAACCCCAATTTTCTCTTGTCTGATGAAGCTGGTATAAGTGGAAGTGTTTTGACATTGACTTTGACATAAAAGAATTGTTGAATCAAACTCTTTAATCTCAGTGCCAGGCCTTGGACTCATTCTTGAGTTTATGTACAGGACTCTTTTTTGTACACCTGTGACCTCACTAGAGCCACTTCTGGTGTTATATCTTGACTTAGTAGACACAAACACGGCAACTTAGGGC
>NW_007109348.1:0-1036 GCF_000164805.1 Carlito syrichta
CCGAACCCTCTCCTCCCTAGCAATTCTCTGAACATTAGACCCATACAGCTGGGTCACAACTGAGAGAGACAAACCCAAGTGGATTCTGGATGTCAGTCACAATAGGAGAATTCCATTCCAGGATTGGCATGGCTGGGTCACCCCCCAAGAGTACATACCTTGGGAAGAGAGAATCCTGCTTCTCCCCACTGGAGGGGATCTCCCTGACCATAAGAATGTGGAAGGGGGAGGACTGCAGTCCCATCCACCTCCACTGTCCCTCCTCCTTCCCTGCTCCAGATACTGGGGAGAGAGTGAAAGATGTGGCAGCTCTGCAGGAGAGTGCAGACTAGAGGAACAAGTACAGGGCTTGCCACTGTCAGATGGCAGATTTTCTTTTCTTTTTTTAAATTTTTAAATTTTTTTGCCTGTCTGTTAGTTCATCTATTTTTTAAAATATTTTTCGTCAGACTCGGTGGCTCAGCCTGTAATCCCGTGCCTTTGGGAGGCTGAGGTGAGTGGATTGCCTGAGCCCGCAGGTTCGAGACCCACCTGGGCAGCGAGACCTCATCTCTACAATAAATCAAAAATCAGCTGGTCATGGTAGCACACGCCTGTAATTCTGGCTGCTCAGAAGTCTGAGGTGGAAGGATCACCAGATCCCAGTGGGTTGAGGCTGCGGTGGCTGGGAGCAACGACTGCGCTCCAATCTGGGCGATGGAGTGAAAGTTCAACTCAAAAAAAAAAAAAAAATATATATATATATATACATATATTTTCTTTTATGCATGAATGTGTATGTGAGAGCTTGATCTGCATTCCATCCCTTTTTTTCTTTCCTTTTTCTATTTCTTTCTTCTTTTGTTTTTTGTTTTCTGTTTATGTGTATATGTGAATGATTGAGTGTTCATCTTCCAATATTTTTCTTGGTGTTTGTTTTTGCTTTTTTCTTCTTTTTTTATTTTTATTTTTTAGCTTTAGTGTGTGCCAATATGAATGTGAAAGCTCAATCTGAATTCCTCCCTCCCCCCAGACTTTCTGTTTGTCTTCTCCATTC
>NW_007109349.1:0-824 GCF_000164805.1 Carlito syrichta
TTCCAGAACATTTTCCTGACCTCCAGAGGAAACTCAGTGCTCCCCATCCCCCCTATTCTTGGCAACCACTAATCTACATTCTTTCTCTGTGGATTTGCCTATTCTGCTGTTCCACATAAGTGGATTTTCACAGTATGTGGCCTTTTGTGTCTGATTTCTTTCGCTGAGCACGCTGTTTTCAAGGTCTATCCATATTGTGACATGTTAGCATCTCGTATCTTTTTTCCTTGTAACTACATATGTGTGATATTTGCTAAATAGACCATTTTTAAATTTAATGTTCTGTGTCTAACTACGTCCACATTGTTGTGTAACCTCTGCCCCTTCCATCTCCAGAACTTTCTTCATCTTTCCCAACTGGAAGTCAGTCTATACTTGTTAAAACATGAACTTCCTGTTCTTTTCCCTGCGTCCCTTGTAGCCATCACTCTACTTTGATTGTTCCCTATGAATTTGATCCTTTAAATACCTCATATAAGTGATTATATTTGTCCTTTTTGCTTGGCTTCTTTGATTTCTTTTTTTTTCTTTTTTTTTTTAGTTGGAGTCTCACTCTGTCACCCACACTGGAGTGCAGTGGCTGCTCTCAGTCACTGCAGCCTTGACCTGCTGGGGATCTGGTGACCCTTCTGCCTCAGCCTTCCAAGTAGCTGGAACTACAGGTGCGCACTACCACACCCGGCTAATTTTTTTGAGTTATTGTAGAGATGAGGTCTCACCAAGTTGCCCAGGTAGGTCTCAAACCCACCGGCTCATGCAATCCACTCACCTCAGTCTCCCAAGGTGTGGGATTACAGGCTGAGCCACCGAGTCTGGCTTCTTTG
>NW_007109350.1:0-826 GCF_000164805.1 Carlito syrichta
TAAATGGACAAAAAATTGGAACCAATTTCCCTGAAAACTGGAACTAGACAAGGATGCCCACTCTCACCCCTCTTGTTCAACATAGTATTGGAAGTCCTGGCTAGAGCGATCAGAGAAGAGGAGGCAATCGGGGGTATTCAAATAGGAAAAGAGGAAGTCAAGTTATCTCTCTTTGCAGATGATATGATTGTGTACCTTGAAAACCCAAGACAATCTGTCAAAAGCCTCCTTACATTGATAAAGGCCTTTGGCAAAGTCTCAGGATACAAAATAAATGTACAAAAGACAATCACAATTCTCTACACCAACAATAAACAAACAGAAACCCAAATAAAAAACACAATGCCATTCACAATAGCCACAAAAAGAATTAAATACCTTGGCATCTTCCTAACCAGAGATGTGAAAGACCTTTGCAATGAAAATTACAAAATATTGCTCAAATAAATCAAAGATGACACAAACAAGTGGAACAATATCCCATGCTCATGGATTGGAAAAATCAACATTGTGAAGATGTCCATCTTACCTAAGGCAATCTACAAATTCAATGCAATACCCATCAAATTACCAGCAGCATTCTTCTCAGACCTGGAAAAACAACACAGGAATTCATATGGAAACACAAACTTCCAAGAATAGCCAGAACAATCCTCAGCAAAACAAACAAACAAACAAACAAAGCGGATGGTATCACATTACCAGACTTCAAACATTACTATAAAGCTACAATCATCAAAACAGCTTGGTATTGGTATAGGAACAGGCATATAGATCAATGGAATAGAATTGAGATTCCAGAAGCAAACCTCAATTTCTCACCAAC
>NW_007109350.1:1970-3313 GCF_000164805.1 Carlito syrichta
TAGAAAATGCAGGACACACCCTTATGGGAATTGGAACTGGCATCCAATTCCTGAACAAAACCTGAAACCCACAGGCTGTAAGAGATAAGATAGACAAGTGGGACCTATGGGGGGGAGGGGATGGAATTAACAGTAGCAAATATCTGTCTGGGGATGGGGAAACACCTCTTATCAACAGGGTGCCTGAATGAAATGTAATTGTTCACCTAACCCTTAACTGTACCCCACAAAACCATAATAAAAAATATTGATTAAATAAAAGAGAAACATTACTTAAAACATTCTTTAATCCTAACAACTGCATCATCAATTTTGAAAATCTGATACACACATTAGGAATAGACTTCCCCTATGAGAGATATACTTTGGGGACAAACACTGTTAGTGGCAGGGTGCTTCTCCTTCACCATTTAACTGTGTTTCCCAAATTATTTCTCATCAGGGAACAAAGGGCCTTTCTTACTTGGGACATCTTAACTTCAGACAGCTTTCCCAGGAAAGCTTTAAGTCTAAGTTTCCCCAGTTTTTTAATGCATACACATTCTAAGACTCTTTCCCCTCTATTTTCTGAACCTCCTTGTCAAACTAGAGTATCTTATCTACTTTCATTTTTTTATTTTTGAAATATACTTTTCTATATATGGAATATGTTTTTCATTTATCCAAATAATTGGTTTTTTTATACCTTGCTTTTCTGATTAGCAAAATATTTATGTTCAATGTAAATAGTTAAGACAATATGCAACCATGTTTTATAATATGTACTCCTATTTATACTTTCTACATAAACAGGTACATACTATACCCTACTTTTTTTCACTTGACAGGATACAGCACAGATTCTATGTCCAGATCCAGAAAGCTGATCCTCCACACACTTCTTAATGACTAAAGAGTATTCCATGTATAACTGGTATTTTAATTAGCTCATCCAATTCCCTATTTATTAACACCAAATTTGTTTCCTATTCTTGTTATCTGAAATGATCTTACATTTTTGAACATACACCTACACTCATCCATTGGACTCTTTCTTTAGGATAAAATATAAGAAATGGAGAAGTACACACATTCTTTTAATATGCTACAAATAACCAAATTGCCCTGCACAGTATTCATAGCCACATATTCTCACACCAATAGTATGAGAGAATGCTTCTACTGTGCTTGAAGCCACATACTCTTACTTGTGCTAAGACACATAAATTTAAAAAATTGAATCAATAAAAGATGAGATTGTTATTTTATTTGAAGTCCTTTGATTTCTAGTTAAATAAATGAATGACTATTCTTTCTGGTAAACTTAAGAAAATACTTCCTTCTATGGAGTGAACTGTATTCTT
>NW_007109351.1:0-1206 GCF_000164805.1 Carlito syrichta
ACTGGTGGCCGGGAGCGGCCACTGCACTCTACTCTGGGCAACAGAGTGAGACTCTAACTCAAAAATAATAATAATAATAATAATAATATTTGTGTATTAATAATAATAGTAACATATTAGCTATCATTTGTTAAGCTCTTAGTTTGTGCCAGGCACTAAGCTAATTTATTAACAAGTATTTAATCCCCACAAGGGAGACTGGTACTATGATAACTCCCAGTTTTAGATGAGAAATTGAGACCCAGAGTTGTAACTTGAACCAGGTTACCTAACTAATAAGTCTGTGTGGCACATACACATACACAAACATACAACTTAATTTGTCCACCATTCACAGACAAATATGCAAATGTGTGAATAATGTATAACTTTCTTATAACATTAATCCATAATTTCCACAAATGACCTCCAACATTTTTGTCAGTATCATCAGAGAGAGAGACAGAGAGTCAGAAAGCAGCAGTCTTGAGTACAGAAACTGGCATATGGAAGGCATAGTTGTTTCTCTCCTCTTAAACTCTGTGAGGTATTTTGTATTATTCAGAGCTGCAGCCTCAGCTCAGAATAGTAGTTGGTACTTCAAAGGTGGTCCACGTCAGTGGGAGGAATCATGTTTAATGAGGAAGAAACAGTGGCTTATGTAACGACATAGGTTATGGCCATGCATGTAAACAGAAGAGAACAGTTAAGGTCTAGAAGTCAATTTTATATGAAATAGATAAATAATTTAGACAACACTATTTGACCTAAATTCTTTAGATAAATGTCTGAATTTCTTAAAATTTGCCAAACGATTATTCCAAATAGTTCTGCTTTCAGTATCAATGCATTTTAAAATCATGTTATTTCTGAACACAATTGTCCAACTAACTTTACACCTACCATACAACTAACTCCCATTTGTAGAAACCTTAACACTGGCAAAGCACTCCCATACATGTTGTCTCTGAGCCTATATAATCACAAGTGGGCATGGACCATTCACTCACTGCTTCCTGAACACAAGCTTGGGAACAGGTCTGGTCCATGATGAAGCACCCATAGATCCTTCTGCATCTGAGAAATCCCTGGGTAGACCTAGATCCTACAGCCTCTGGGGATCTAAGTGATGATATCAGCACAAGGTTTATGTTTCCATCCTCAAGCTGACCTTTATCTGGGGTGGCTTCATTTGTGGTGGCTCTCTCAGCTTCTCCAAATTTACAT
>NW_007109352.1:0-1096 GCF_000164805.1 Carlito syrichta
CACGCTACCACACCCAGCTAATTTTTTGATTTATTGTGTAGATGAGGTCTCACCAAGTTGCTCAGGCAGGTCTCGAACTCGCAGGCTCAGGCAATTCACTCACCTCGGCCTCCCAAAACACGAGATTACAGACTGAGCCACCAAGCCCGGCCGAGAGGGTTTTCTTAATGGGGTGAAGTGGTATGGCATTTCTTCAGGCTACAAAGATCTTAGCTAACAGGTCTTGAGTAAGTCACAGGTTCACATCTTAGTGGCTATGAGCTTTTATGTCAGTCTTTTACCTTCTGTGAGCCCCCAGCACAGGTGTTCATGGTTATCTTCCCTGAGTCCGCTACTGGAGGAATCCTGTATTGGAAAAGAAGAGCCCAGAATTGCGTAGAATGAACTGTGCCATGTACAGAGGGCATGTCTAGGGTGTTCACTGGATTCTTGCTCCCCAACCCATAGGCTGAGGACTCTGTCCGATGAGATAACAGGCTTTATGGCTATCACAGGGTGAATTACATATCTGATCTATGGTGGAGCTGGCACTTGAGCCTAGGAGCCATTGAGGTTGGGTGGGGTCAAAGGCTTGGTGTTGATCAGCCTAGAACCAGCACCCCAGAGAATACAAGTAGAGAAGGGAGGTTCTCCTTGACTAGCTTGAAATGCTGCCCCAAAGTTTGGGGAATGGATTTTGAACACACAAGGTGACAGGTGTCCACTGTAGCTTTACCAAAACATTCCTCAATTAAGCCTGAGGCAAGTTCCTGTTCAGTTCCTGTCACTGGGATTCTCACCCTGCCCAGCTGTCCTCACCAATCTGCAGCCCATTGTTGTCTCCAGTGGCCATGGCCCAGTCTTCCATCAAAGGGATTGGCCTCTTCCTTGGCCTCATGGGGCCTCCATGGCTTCTCAGATTTGCAATGTGGCAGGGTGTGTTCTGTGTCACTGAAAAGTGAAATCAGGTCATAAGGTGGCAGGCCCTGCCCCTGGATAAATGGTCCTCCTGTGCAGAGGCTCCACAGAGGTCCTGTTGTGGGGTACCAGCCCACTCCCCATCATCCCTGGCAGCTGCCCCAGTTGAGTGACTGCTCAGATGTGTGCTGGGAGCTTT
>NW_007109353.1:0-759 GCF_000164805.1 Carlito syrichta
CTGACAATGTGTTCAAGGTATATTGCTAAATCTGTTTAAAGAACTCCACTGGTGTATAGACCCCAATCTCATGTTGTTGATATTTTGCCACTCTGCCTGCTTAAAATAAATATTCCTGTCTGAGAAATAAACACATACATCTAATGAAAAGACAAAATGATATGCACAACATAATTACTTGCTATTTCGTTTACTATTTTATATCAACTGACACATTATAACAGGTACACTTTGGCACAATTACCAGGGGAAAAATAACTCAAACTAAACTGAAAAATTACCATAACTATGATTTCAATATGTGTGTGAAAGTGGAGACAGCTGGGCTACCATTTATTCTTTTGGGTTGATGACACCTTCTGTGTATTTTCCCATCAAACAGGAAAATTAATCTATTGACAAAATGAGGGTGCCTTAGAAATTTAAAATTATATCTATAAAGACATACCCTGATTAGATAAAAAAACTGACATCACATGAAACTTAGTACTTTAAGGAAAGTTGGTATATACTGATGGACTACAGTGAACTATATTTAAATTCCATCAGAATGATGTTATTTATTAAATTAAATTTTGCTGGCTGATATGGCAAATCATGAATCATTATGGTAAAATATTTATAAAGCAACTCGTTCCCTTGTTTAAAATATAAACTGTCATTCTATCATCGTACTTGATTTTCACTCCAAGCAACCTGAATAATGCATTTCAGAAGACTTGCACACACCCACACAATTCTGGATTATAGCCAAACAAA
>NW_007109354.1:0-1340 GCF_000164805.1 Carlito syrichta
TAAATATGAACCATTCTGGGAGGTGGAGGAATGGGCAATGGAGAAAACATGACCAGAAAAGAAAAGGGTGTATAGGTGTGCTCTGAATGTGAGGGTCTCAGAGACAGTGGGACATGATAAAGAGAGCCACCGGAGTGCACAGTCTGCCCTGGCCATCACTTTCTCCCTGGCTACAACAGGATGGGATTGCTTCTTAATAAATAACTAGGGAGCTCCATGGAGCTGCAGCTCTGCTTAGCTTCACTGGCATCATCAACAGTTCACTCCAGACTGGAGCTCAGGGGTCCTAACAGTCACCTTGACTTCCTCCTGGCACCCAATGAGGTACTGTTGCCTATTGGTTGAAAGTGTGGTCTCTGTGTCCAGTTCCACAATGCCACCCCATGTCTACCATGGTATCTCTGCAAAGTACTAGTCCTCTCCATGTTTCAGCTGTCTCACCTGTGCGATGGGCTTAGTAAAGAGTCGTGCCTTGTTCAGTCATAGTGAGGAGCAAGTGAGCAAATGCCTCACACAACTCAGAACAATACCTGGTCCATGGCAAGTGCTCAAGAAAGTCACAAGCTTTTATTATTATAAATACCCCATGGGTACCTGCATGTTCTGAAGTCTGAGGGGTGTCTCTGTAAATGTATTGGTATCAACTAAAAAAAAGACTTTCATAGGAGAGACAACAGTTGGACCTATTCAAATTAGATATATAGTGAGCACAGGGATTCTTTTGGAAATGTGGGTGACAGGAAGAAAGTCCAAATTCAGCAAATACAGAGGGTGCAAAAACTGTATACCCATTTTAAGAAAGGAAAAATGTATACTGATAACAAAAGATGAATACAAGTCACATTTGACTTCTGCAATTACTAGAGATGCTCAGCGTGGTTACCATAGTGTCCAGACACTTCTGAAAAGTACTTTGAAAAGTAATACATAGAAAACATCTCTGAAAATGTGTATACAGGGCAATAACCTTGTGTCCCCTCCGGCTTGGGAGATTTTCTGTCCTCTCAATAAATCCTGTTTTTTTTAAAGAAAGAAAATGTGTATACATTTTTTTAACACCTTCGGTAGATTAAGATGAAACATCTCAGCAAAATGAAAAGGCACAGACTCTCCACACCTGCAGGCCTCAGCACGGCATCGCTCACTGCCTGTGAGTTCTTGTAGATGGGCTGGGCATGCTCAAGGCTTGTAATTCATTCTGCAGGTTTTCTACCCCAAGTACACAGGGCCCCTCCTTTCACCAAACAGAGACTTAAGCAGATGAAGACAGTGAAGTACCAGTAGAGCATTTTCTAGCACCTCTATTGTGCTGGGTTCTCTTGCCTTCTTCTCAGAGATGG
>NW_007109355.1:0-928 GCF_000164805.1 Carlito syrichta
ATGCTCACAGGCTTGTACCGACTCTCTCCATGAACCCGCACCAGGAATCTCCACGAAACTTCTCCCAGGACTGTGCTCAGTGGGCTTGGCAGTGGGTCTTTAGGGTGTAGCGCTTGGCGCCTCTTCCCTCCAGTCTCTGCTGCTCGGGAGACCTGGTGTAGCAATTACTGCACACTTCGCACTCCTCCACCCCTCGAATTTTATCAATAACTCTGTGCACTGTCTTTGTGTATGTTTGGCATTTCTGAGTCAAACATTCTATGTGAGTTTGCACGGCAAGTCTCACACGGATTTGGGATTGGTGTCTGTCTATCTGTATGTCATGTCATGTGATGATGGGTGCACACTGATATGTGACTTTTTTCGTGTGGATCCTGTGCTGCTGTCTGTAGGCATTGTTCTCAGATCAATGTTGGTGTGTACATTCTTGCCACGTGTGTGCAATTTCTGTAGCATGTTTTTCGGGTCTGTTTGTGTGTGTGTGTGTGTGTGTGTGTGTGTAATTTGCGACAGTGTCACTTGATTGCAGCGGGAAGATTGAAAGAGAATACAGCTAGCTAGTACTGTTCACTTCCTGGTGACTACTTGACTACTTTTACTTTTCTTTCTTTCTTTTTTTTTTTGAGTTGGAATCTCGCTCTGTCACCCAGACTGGAGAGCACTGTTCACTCCCGACCACTGCAGTCTCAACCTGCTTGGCACCTGCAAACCTTCCACCTCGGTCTTTCAAGTAGCTGGAACTACTGGCGCGCACTACTACACCCAACTAATTTATTTAAATTTTATTGTAGAGATGAGGTCTCACCAAGTTGCCCAGGCGGGTCTCGAACCCGCGGGCTCACGCAATCAGCTCACCTCAGACTCCCACAATGCTGTGATTCCAGGCTGATCACCGAGCCCAGGTACTTATACTTTTCTTAAACCTTTG
>NW_007109356.1:0-758 GCF_000164805.1 Carlito syrichta
TAAAGGATGTTTGACAGGAGGCCAATTTGTGCTAAGGAAAATGGAGAATGTTACATGACCTCAGAAAAATAAATAATACTATGGAAACTATGGGTGCTTTACAACCAGGATTGCCATCTCCTGTAGCAGTGCCCGATAAATATCATATTATTGTTATAGACCTTCAAGATTGTTTTTTCACTATTCCTTTGGCTTCTCAGGATAAGCAGAGATTTGCATTTAGTATTCCATCTCCAAATTTGAATAGGCCTCATCAGAGGTTTCAATGGACAGTTTTGCCTCAGGGGATGAAAAACAGTCCAACTTTATGTCAAAAGTATGTTGATGCAGCTTTACAACATTTCAGACAAAGCTACAAGGATATATATCTTATCCATTATATGGATGATATATTAGTGGCTCATTCAGATAGACTATATTTGGAAACAGGATTGGCTATATTAATTCAAGATTTACAAAACTTTGGTCTCCAAGTGGCTCCTGAAAAAATTCAAACTCAGCCACCATTTACTTATTTAGGAAGGCTTATTTTTTCTGATTACATTACACCTCAAAAATTACAATTGGAAGTAAGAAATCTAGATACTTTGAATGATTTTCAGAAATTACTTGGAGACATTAATTGGATAAGACCTTACCTAAAGATTTCTACTTATGAACTAAAACCTCTCTTTGATATATTAAGAGGAGATCCGAATCCTCGGTCTCCAAGGAGTCTAACTCCTGGAGCACTCAAGCGTTGAAATTAGTACAAGACA
>NW_007109357.1:0-765 GCF_000164805.1 Carlito syrichta
TTCAGCAGCCACTGCACTCCAGTCTGGGCAACAGAGTGAGACTCCAACTCAAAAAAAAAAAAAAAAAGAAAGAAAGTACTAAACACAGAAGAAAAGGGAAAAAGAACAACATTCTTCACAAGGGTACAGGAAAAAGAATAAAATACACATGAACCAACCCCAAAACCAAAAGAAAGACAAAAAACCAAGTGGAAGAACAACAACTCTATAAGAACTCTATAATAGGGACAAACTCTCACATTTCAATAATTAGCCTGAATGTGAATGGACTAAATGCACCACTGAAAAGACATAGAATGGTAAAATGGATAAAATACCACCAGGCAACAATATACTGCCTTCAAGAGACCCATCTCACTAGAAAGGACATGCACAGACTCAAAGTAAGAGGATAGGAAACAAATTTTCAGGTGAATGGAACACAAAAGAGAGGAGGAGTCACGATCCTAATTTCAGACAAAATACCATTTAAACTACCAAAAATTTAAAAATATACAGAGGGTCACTACATAATGATAAAAGGTTTACTCCATCAACAAGATATATCTATCCTAAACATATATGCACCCAACATAGGAGCGCCAACTTTCATAAAGCAACTTCTAGGAAAAATAAAGAAAGATATTGACTCTAACACCATCATAACTGGGGACTTTAATACCCCACTCACAACCCTAGACAGATCATCAGGACAAAAAATCAGCAATGAGATCCAAAACCTCAATGTGACTCTTGATCAAATGGACTTAGTTGATACCTACAGAA
>NW_007109357.1:2146-3114 GCF_000164805.1 Carlito syrichta
TATGGGAAGTCCTGGCTAGAGCAATCAGAGAAGAGAAGGCAATCAGGGGTATCCAAATAGAAAAGAGGAAGTCAAGTTATCTCTCTTTGCAGATGACATGATCATGTCCCTTGAAAACCCAAGAGAATCTGTCAAAAACCTCCTTACATTGATAAAGGCCTTCAGCAAAGACTCAGGATACAATATAAATGTGCAAAAGAAAACTGCATTTCTTTACACCAATAATAAACAAACAGAAAGCCAAATAAAAAGCACAATCCCATTCACAATAGCCACAAAAAAAAAAATTAAATACCTTGGCATCTTCCTAAACAGAGACGTGAAAGAGCTTTGCAATGAAAACTACAAAACACTGCTCAAAGAAATCAAAGATGACACAAGTGGAAAAATATCCCATGCTCATGGATTGGAAGAATCAACATTGTGAAGATGACCATCCTACCTAAGGCAATCTACAGATTTAATGCAATACCCATCAAATTACCAGCAACATTCTTCTCTGACCTAGAAAAAACAACACAGGAATTCATATGGAAACACAAATGACCAAGAATAGCCAGAACTATACTCAGCAAAAAACAAAGCAGGTGGTATCACATTATCAGACTTCAAGCTTTACTATAAAGCTACAATCATCAAAACAGCTTCATATTGGTATAGGAACAGATATATAGACCAATGGAATAGAATTGAGATTCCAGAAGCAAAACCTCAATTTCTCAACCAACTCATCTTCAACAAAGCCTCCACCACCTACCACTGGGGAGAGGAGAACCTATTCAGTAAATGGTGCTGGGAAAACTGGCTGACTATATGCAGAAGATTGAACCAGGACCCCTATCTATCACCCATACACAAAAATTAACTCCAAATGGATCAGACCTAAATGTAAAACCTCAAACCATAAGAGCCTTAGAAAATGAAGGACATACCTTCATGGAAATTGGAACTGGCATCCAATTCCTGAA
>NW_007109357.1:4108-22040 GCF_000164805.1 Carlito syrichta
GGATGGGGAGACACCTCTTATCAACAAGGGTGCCTGAACGAAGCATATTTGTATACCTAACCCTTAACTGTACCCCACAATATCATTAAAAATATTGTTTATAAAAAATAAAAAAGTAAACTCTCCCTTGGGAGAACATGCCTGCAATCCCAATACTTTGGGATGCCAAGCTGGAAGGTCAAGAGTTTGAAGCCAGTCTGGGAAACATAGCAAGACCTCATAGCTACAAGAAATTTTTAAAAAACAGACTGAGGTATGGTGGTAGGCACCCAGGAGTCTTAGGCTGCATCCAGCCTAGGCAACAGAGCAAGAACCTATCTTAAAACAAATATATAAAATATATTTAAATTATATAAAATATAATTTTCTTGTAGTTGGAGTCTCTGCCACCCAGGCCAGAGAGCTGTGGCATGCTCACAGCCACTGCAACCTCGACCTGTTGGGTTCAGGTGATGTTTCTGCCTCAGTCTTCCAAGTAGCTGGAACTACCCCTGGACTCAGGCAATCCTCTTGCCTCAGCCTCCCAAAGTGCTAGGATTACAGGCTTGAGCCACCACACCCAACCAAATTTTTATATATTATATATTATTTATATAATTTTTAACTATGTATATATGTAATGTCTACAATACACAAGCTTTCTTCTCTTTATAAAACTTGACGCTCAGATCCATTTCACCAGAAAACGTTTAGCTGTAATGCACTATGATAACCAGAGGAAAAGTGCTAGCATTTACTGAAGTCTTCCTCTTGCCTCCTGTTGAAGGAAGTCTGTTGAAACTACTTATCCCATAATTATGCTGTAAGAGTAGAATTTTTTTAAATCAGTAAACATTTTATTTTTATGTTATTTATTTTTTTATTATAAAGATGTGGAGTACAATTCAGGGTTAGGTATACAAACATTGATTATGCAGGTACCTTTGTTGATGAAGTATGCCCCTCCGTCCCCTAGCCGTTTCTCTCAACTGCCAATCCCATACCCTTCCCCTGACAGTTTCCCATTACTGCCAAACTCTTTCTTTCTTATAGTATTATAATTGTTCAAGGTCCACTTATGAGTGAGAATATATGGTACTCTTTTTTTATTTTCAGATGAAGAAATGGGGGGTCAAAGAGCTTAAGTATATTCAGGAAGTTCCTAAAAACGCTTAACGCTTCCTTTATATACTTTCCCCCAAATACTCATAAAGGGGAATTTCGACTCTGGAGCTTCTGATAAATTTTCTGTGAGATCCATGTAACTACAGACCTTGTCCTTCCAGCTTATACTCTCCTGAGCACTCTAGCTCACTTGCTCTCAGGTAAAGTTCAGAAGGCAGGTTCCCTTAATCAGCACCCTCAGGGTCAAGATCGGAAGGCCAAAGTACAAAATGTTCAGAGCCCTGTAGCCAAGTGTATGTGTTTACTGTGCTCACAGGATACTTTCAACCAGGAACACGTAGAGATCTCAGTTTCATTGTCGTATGTCAAGAAAACGCACATTCTGGGACTTCTGATATCCCCTAAATATGTTGTGACATTCCAACCTGAGCAGAAAGAAATTTCCAGTAGAACCTGTCTCCATCTCCCTATGAGGAATGGTCAGAGAGGACCGGTTTCTAGCAACGGAGATTAGAGTAAGCAGGGAAATGGGTCGACATCAAAAGTGGGAGCAAGAGGAAAAGGGACATGAGATATGAGAATATAAACAGAAGACTGCTCTGCCATCAAAGTGACCTTTACAGGTAAGTCTCATGACACCTACCTGTTTCCATGGATACGTATTCCCCACAGAACTCTGAGTAAAATTCTAAATCCAGTTTGCGGCTCCCTGTGCCCACAGCCTGCAGCAGGCTACACCCAGGCACAGTTTTTACGGAAAACCACCTGGGATATTGCCCTTGCCTCATGGGTGAATGGCTTAATTTGAATAGGAAGCAACAGTCCACAATAAGTGTCTGAGGCAAGGACCTCAGTAAAATATCCTGACGTTTAAAGAGAGAAAACGATCTTGGAACGATTTTAATTACAGCTGAGTAAGTGCTGCCCTTCCTGCCTGGTGCCAGCTCGCCAAACTCCAGTAGCCGAAGAAGGTGATCGTCAGCTCTGCAGCCCCCACAACGTCACGACAGCATAGGACTCTAAGAGAGTATAAAGTGCGCCTGCAGCGCCCAGCCCTCATTCTGCAGCCGGCGCCTGGGAGCTCGCTCCTGCTCTGTGGGTGGGACCTGACCATCCTCATTATCTCTCTCCCTGACTTCTCATTTTTCCTTTCTGCCGGAGCCGCAGACTCCTCAGAGAAAGTGCCCCCTCTTCATGCCTACCCCCTGCTGGCTCAAAGCATCCCTTAACCAGCAAGGATTGCAGTATCTTAGCTATCCGCTTCCAGGTGGGGCTAAAGATCCCCCTCCAAACCCTCATCCCTGGCACCAAAGTGACCAGGAGGCAGAGAAGAACATCAGGGGAGTCGTCGGCTTGGGTTGCTGGCGGGTGAGCTGTGAGGTACTGGGCGGCAGACCCTTGGCGATGGCCTCTCTCCCGACAGCGGAAAGCTGGACTGACGGTGGTGGGGGCTTGAGTGCGGACGCCTGGAACCTGAGTGCAGCGCTCGCGAGCAGGGAGGCCACCCGGGAGATCGATGCTGAATGGCTGCAACTGCTTGTCCAAACCCACAACCTCTCCTCCTCTTCCTCCTCCGCGCTGGGACTGCCTGTGGCGTCCCCCGCGCCCTCCCAGCCCCAGACCAACCTCACCAACCAGTTTGTGCAGCCGTCCTGGCGCATCGCGCTCTGGTCCCTGGCGTATGGTGTGGTGGTGGCTGTGGCAGTTTTCGGAAATCTCATCGTCATTTGGATCATCTTGGCTCACAAGCGCATGAGGACCGTCACAAACTACTTCCTTGTGAACCTGGCTTTCTCCGACGTCTCCACGGCTGCCTTCAACACGTTGTTCAACTTCATCTATGCGCTTCATAGTGAGTGGTACTTCGGCGCCAACTACTGCCGCTTCCAGAACTTCTTTCCTATCACCGCTGAGTTTGCTAGCATCTACTCGATGACTGCCATTGCGGTGGACAGGTAAGGAGAAGACAGGGAGGGAAGAGGGAGAAGGGAGACAAGAGATCTGGGCAGTGGGATAACGTCGCAAAGGAAGTGGTGACAGAGCGGGATCTAGGAAAGTGAAGAGACTGAGAAAGAATTCTTGGAGAAAGGAAGTCACTAACCTATTTGTTGTTGTCCAGTGACTGAACCAGTCTCTGCTTCCATGGCCTCCACCGTTGAACCCTTATGTCCCTGAACTAATGTTAAGAGCATATAAAGGTACTGAAGGCGAACGAGGGAGATGTGAAATTCTGCTATACCAAGTAGGACAAACAAACTTAACTAGAAACACGGAATACTAGAAAACTATCCCAATGATTTTGAACAGTTGTGCAAACTGCATATTCTCTGTAAAATGTACTTTTTGACTTTTCCTTTCTCAGTCACTATTCTGGCAGAGAAGGGGACAGTGAGTCACCCTCCTCTCTATATGGTCTTTGTATTCTCACCTCACGCTTCTCCATTCCCTAATCTTGCCCCAAGGCCAACATTTGTTTGGCCTCTCAGTCACAGAGAATCTATCAGAGGTAGCAAGCTCCCTCCAAAAGACTGCTATCAACTAGCAGTTGTCACCATGTCTCAAAAATAGATTTAATTTCCAATAATATGCAGAAGCTACAAACTGGTAACCCTGTGCCTAGACGTGTATAACTGAATCTGTTAGATAATAAGCAACATTAAGCCCAAGAACTACATTGTTTAAAAATGAGACACACTACTTTGCAGGTGTTGAACATAATGCTTTAGTATGTTTTCCTCATAGTCAATGGGGATTCTGAAATACGCAGTTAGAAGATAAATGAACCTCAAACGTGTTCCCATGCTTATATTTCTAAAAAAGGAAATCTGTGTACATTTGCTTTCTCATATTGAAAATTTTGAACTATAGACACCTGTGAAAAAAGTGATGGTTATTGAAAGCCGGTTACCCTTTAGTTCAAAGTTATGGTAAAAAATGAACCTAACAGTTGATTCCAGTCCCAGCTTTGTGATCGGCATCTGCATGGGGGATCCATGGGGGTGATGTCACTTTAACTTCAGGTCTCAATGTTTTTATTCGTGAAAAGAAAATAGAACTTTTTTCACAATAAGAAATCTATTTCAAAATAAAATGAGGCTGAATGTTAGTTTTTACATTTTGGCTGTCATTATGAGAAAAAAAGAAATAGCAATTTCTTCCCATCCTCTATATTTACTATATTTACTATATTTACCATATTTACATCCTCTATATTTACTATATTTACTATTTTGAAATAGTGAGTTCAGAGGTAATAATTATTTTCAAATGCCAAACCCAAAAGATTAAATTGAAGGGGTAATTATTAGTAGACAATAACTAGAATAAACACTAAATCACACCTTTTAAAAACCTCTGAAAATGTCAATCTTCCTTTTCTTGTATATCTCTGATCATCCACAAATATTCACCCTGTCATTTCTACTAAAGATAGAAGTGATTGCAAAGAATGAACAAAATCAGACTCAAGTTGGGAAACAAGTGAAATTGTCTCCAATATTACTCCACCTAGATAGAAGTGAATGTTCCTGTGGTGTGAGCACCTTCCCTTTTTGCTTTGTTTTGGTTTCTTTTTCTTTTTTATCTGTTCTAATGATGGCTTTAACGTTGTGATTAACAAAGAGGTATTAGATTATAACATTATAAAATGCTTATAATTTTCTTAAAATATTAATGATACAACATGGTTTGATGAAAATTTTAGTGCATGTGAAATTGGTATTTCAATTCTGAAGAAGAAAGAAAAACATTATTTTCCTACTTTCTTCCTGTCGACATTTATGGAATAATTTTTGAGTTATTTTAACTTATCAGATAGTGCGGTTGTATTGCACTTAATGATTTGAACTAATGAATGCTATTTATCTTTGTTTCTTTATTAGAAAACATTCAATCACTAAAACCACACAAAAATTTAGAGCACAGTTTTTTATAAATCTGATACATACTCAGTTCAAGTACTAAAAATCTCTTTTTAAATTGTTATTTTAAAGAATACATTTATTTGAGTATGCAATTTAAAAATACATAAATAGAGAAAAACCTGTTAAAGATAAATTTTAGAAGCAAAGACTATACACATAAAACAGTTATAAAAATTCTATATTGTTTACCAGGGCAGGACTTGGTGGCTCAGCCTGTAAACCCAGCACTGTGGGAGGCTGAGGCAAGTAGGTTTTCTGAGCCCCCGGTTTTGAGACAAGCCCAGGGAACTTGGCGAGACCTTGTCTCTACAATAAAATAAAATTAAAAATATCTAGGCGTGGTAGTTCACGTCTTTAGTTCTGGCTACTCAGAAGGCTGAGGCAGAAGGATCATCGGAGACACTGGAGAGGCCGGTAGCGTGCGTGCCACTGCACTCCAGCCTGGGCGAAGGAGTGAGACTCCAACTCAAAAAAAAAAAAAAAAAGTTTACCAGTACATGGAATCTTTCTGCATTGGTGTCCTATGAACTGGAAAGACTGAACTCATGGTATTTTCAGTCATTTTATAAGTTAAATTATCAAAAGACAACTATTTTAAGCTGACAACTGAATCATGGTACCTTTGGTTATGAATGCATGGACACTGCCTCATTTAGCTGAGCATTTAGTTAATATATGCTCCCAAAACTATCATTTTAAACTGCAATTTATTGTGAACACGTCAACTAATTTTGAGTGCTTTCTATCTCCATTTACTATAAATGTAATTGTACAATTCCAGCCTAAATGGAAAATACATTCAATTCACTGTCTCTGTTTAAAAACAAAAGATCCCATGAGCTTGGAAACAATTTCAGCTTTGACTTAGACCCATATGGCTTTCATTCAACTTAATCTTGCACCTGAAAAAGATCACAGCTAGTTTCTTAATGAATCTCTACGTCTTACAGAGAACGTTAAACTAGATCACACCTCTGTTATAATAAAAGACCTTGAGTTTTTCTTGAAGTGTTCTGCACTCATTCTGCACTGGGGAAAATGCTTACTTTCTATTTTCACTTTTCAAAGAATATTAGCAACTCTCCCAAAGATTTTAACATGAGTTCATAGGTTTTCGTCTTATCCTGAAGCATATTACCTTCTTCTTTGTTACAAAGTACTGCAAAACTGCTTTATTATTGGTCAAGAATTCATCTTTCAGTTCTGCACATTTCTTTCTTGCCTAGCAGGATACTTCACCAGCACTACCCCAACCCCATTGCCCACAGTCATGTTACATACAAGATGGAATTATTTGCCAATGAAGAGTTGTTTTTCTTCATCATCCTCATCCATTTTGAAACATAACTTTTAAATATAACACTTGTCTCAAAAATGTTAAGCTTTTCCCAAGATCATGCAGTAGAGCTAGGATTCAAGCCACTGCTGTTTGCTCTGCGACCCAGTTATCCTCTTAACCCCCTACACCATCTGTCCTCATACTTTTTGGCAGCAGGGACTGGTTTTGTGGAAGACAATTTTTCTACAGAGTAGGGGTAGGGGGTGAGGTGGAGGTGGGGTGAGAGGTTTTGAGATTATTCAAGTACCTAACTTTTATTGTGCAGTACTTTATTTCTATTATTATTGCATTGTAAAATATAATGAAATAATTATACAACTCACCATAGAAAAAAAAGGCATGGACAGAAGTGATACATAAAATAATGGGTGGACCATGTGCCGACCTTTGTAAGTATTGGATTCTGACAAAGCTTGCCACAGAAGCAGCTGTTCCACTGAAGTACATCAACTCACTTGCCACTCACTGATAAGGTTTTGATATGAATCTGCAAGCAATTGATTTATTACGGTCACTGTGCAATCAAACCTCACTGTTATTGTTAATCTGTATTTGCAGCCACTCCCCATCACTACCTCAGCTCCACCTCAGATCATCAGGCATTAGATTCTCATAAGGAGCACACAATCTAGGTCCCTTGCGTGCACAGTTTCCAACAGGATTCATGTTCCTATGAGAATCTAATGCCACTGCTTATCTGACAGAAGTCAGAGATCAAGGGGGGGGTCATGAGCAATGAAGAGAGGCAGTAAATACGGATGAAGTTTCGCTCACTTACTTGCTTGTCCCAACACTCACCTCTTGCTGTGCAGCCCAGTTCCTCAAAGGCCACAGACCAGATCAGGCCTTACACTATTCTGCCACCTAACAGGGTTTGGTTAGAGTCATTACCTTCAGCCAAACAGAACTTAGCACTTGTTTATACTATATATGACAAGTATTTATAGGACATCTTACTTACATATTACCTATGTTTTAATTGAAAATGTAGGAGCTAGTAAATTATTAATAGGACAGTTAATTAAATACAAATATTGTGATCCCTGTTCCTTTATACCATATGGTCATATTAGAAAATGTTAAATATTTTCTTCTATTTTCTAAGCATATGATTTGAGATCAAGTTAGAAACCATAGGAAGATTTA
This sequence comes from Carlito syrichta, assembly GCF_000164805.1. Taxonomy (NCBI): domain Eukaryota; kingdom Metazoa; phylum Chordata; class Mammalia; order Primates; family Tarsiidae; genus Carlito; species Carlito syrichta. The sequence goes on from NW_007109357.1 coordinate 11,621, forward strand.
TTTAGTTATTTATTTACTTATTTATTTAGAGACAGGGCCTCACTTTGTCGCCCAGTCTGGAGTGCAGTGGTGGGATCACAGCACACTGCAGCTTCAACTTCCTGGGTTCAAGAAACCCTCCCACCTCAGCCTCCCAAGTAGCTAGGACTATAGGTGCATGTCACTACACAAAGCCAATTATCTTAACTTTTATTATTGTAGAGACAGAAATCTCATTCTATTGCTTAGCTGTCTTGAACTCCTGGTCTCAAGTGATCCTCCTGCCATGGCTTCCCAAAGAGCTGGGATCACGGACATGAACCACCAAACCCAACCAGAAGTTTTATTAACTTATAAAGGACAATTTTAGTGCACATTGTTCAGTATTGATATGAATATTTAATAAAAGAATTTTTAAAATTACATTTTTCTTACTTGTAAATCTTAAAGGAGTTGTTACTATGTTTTGTCATAGTTCAAAAGCATTAACAAATATAGCAATAAACACTTTCTATTTAACCACAGTAACATGCCTGACATGAATAATGATTAAAAGGAATATTTAACCAAAATAAGTAAGAATAGTAATTGCCAAGTAGATAAAAATTGACTTATATGCTACCCTTTTTAAAAAAATTTCTTTAGGAATCTTCTATTTCACTCTATTTCATAAACCTAATTTATGCAAACATTCATAGCATCTTTACAGAGGAGTTTTAAAATTTATTATGAGCAAATAAAAATACACAGTTATGAAAAATAGTAAGGCTAAATCTAGGAACAGATTATCTAAATATATTGTGGTAATTTTTTTTTCTTTTAATTTTTTTATTTTAAATATGTAGGATACAATTCAGGGTTAGGTATAAAAATGTTCATTATGCAGGTACCCTTGATGATGAGGTGTGCCCCTCCCTCCCCTGGCAGTTTCCCTCAATTGCCAATCCCACCCCTGCTCCCCTGGCAGTTTCCCACTACTGCCAGTTCCTTTCTTATAGTATTATGATAATTGTTCCAGGTCTGCTTATGAGTGAGAACATATGGTAATCTGTTCTTTGTTTTTGTGATAGATCACTGAGTATGATCAACTCTAAATCCATCCAAGTTGCCGCAACGTGCATATGTTTGTCCTTCTTTATGACTGCATAATATTCCATTGTGCATATGTACCACATTTTTAAAAGATATTTTTTATTTTAAAATTGTGGGATACAGTTAAGGGTTAGGTATACAAATATGCATCATTCAGGCACCCTTGTTGATAAGGGGTGTCTCCCTGTCCCCAGACAGAAATTGACTACCGCTAATTCCACCTCCCTTCCCCTCCCTACCCACCTCCCTACTGCCACTGTCAATCCTTTTCTTATGGTGTTATGATAGATGTTCAAGGTCCACTATATGAGTGAGAACATGTGATACTCAGATCTTTGTTTCTGTGAGAGATCACTCAGTATTATAGACTCTAGTTCCATCCAGGTTGCTGTGAAATTCATGATTTTGTTCTTTTTTATGGCTGCATAGTAGTCCATCATGTATATGTACCACATTTTTAAAATCCAATTATTGTGGTATTTTTTATCATTGCTATTAGTAGTATATGTATAAACTCTTTGGTAACATTTTAAAATTTTTTATTAATTGCTCTATATTTTTTCATTATTTACAACATTATATCTAAATCTATGTTTGGAGAACTATTACTATCAGGAGATTTATTGTAAGCATTTGTCTCTTTCTAAACTTGCAGTTTTTCTCTGAGACACTTGCTCTCTATTTAGACACTATTTTCAGTAGGTTATAATGGTGAATAGAATGATCTATATTAGTCAACTAGCTAAATACCAGAAACTACTAGTTCACAATCTTAAAACAAGCCTGATTAAGTGGATTTTGAAATACATACAAGATAACTCAACACCTTTTCCTGATAGAATTATTGGTGTACTACAATATACAGTACAAATATTTCTCTAAAATATATTTAACATGATAAACAATGTATATTTCCAGGCACAATATGCAAGAACTACAGAGGGTGCCAAAAAAAGTACGCACATATTAAGAAATGAAAAACTGTATTAAAATTGTAGTATTCCATATATACACCAATAACAAAAGATGAATACAAGTCACGTTTAATTGTAATTACAAGAGGTGCTTGAAGTGATTACTATCTGCATCCAGATACTTCCAGTTATTGTGATTTACTGCAGAACTTGTTGCTGTGTGAGATCTCCCAGATCTTACCTTACACACATCACACACAGTACCATGTATCCCAAACTTATCATGAATGCAAGGTGTATTGGAGGTTCTGTTGCATACTCATGCCTCCATTGCCATTGTACTTCAAAAATGTTCTCAAATTTCAAACACCACTTCAAAATGATCTTACCTCGAACAACTATCTTCTCCCATTTTATTTGACTGCCCTGCCTGTTTCATGCTGATACTAGCATTCATTTGTTTAAAGCCATTGTTTGAGCTAATGTAATATTATGCATTGCAACCATAATTCAATTCAGCTTCAAAAAGTAATACATAAATAACATCTCTTAAAATATGTATTCATTTTTTTGGCACTAAACTTTACACACACACACACATGCATACAAACACACACACACATCTTTATACTGTGGATCCTTAATGGAGACTTTAGGACACTGACCACCACAAAGTCAAAAATTTGTATATAGCTTGACTCCCCCAAAATGTAAGTGCTAAAAGCCTGCTATTTACTGGAAGGCTCACCAGCAATATAAACAGTCAATTAACACATATTTTATGTTATATATATATTATATACTGTATCCTTACAACAAAGTAAGCTAGAGAAAAGAAAATGTAGTTTAGAAAGTGACAAGAAAGAGAAAATATATTTACTATTCATTAAGTGGAAATGAATCATCGTAAAGATCTTTACTCTTGTTGTCTTCATGTTGACTAAGCTGAAGAAAAGAAGGAAAAGAGTAAATCTTGCTTTCTCAGAAGTGACACTGACAGAAGAGAGAGAAAGGTGGAAGGGGAAATATGAGAGGCAAGCACACGGTAAAAATTTTATTGAAAACAATCCACATATAAATGGACCTGTGCAGGTTAAACCTGTGTTGTTCAAGTGTCAACTGTACTCGAAAATAGGAAACACATACCAAAAGTCTAAATATTAAAAAAGTACCAATTATATTAAGGTTCAGTGTAATTTCAGCAAAATCACAGTGGAAGTTTAATAGAACTTAAAATCCTCTAAAAGTTTTCTGATTACAAAAATGCTGAAATTAACCAATAAATGTTTGTTAATAATAATAAAAATGAAGGAAATTGCCCAATGAGATAAGAAAATAATAATGAAAACATTTGGAACTTGAGCTAGAATTAAAAGTGAGATTAATAGTATATACAGTGAACTTCCTTGATTTGAGATCAAGTTAGAAACCATAAGAAGATTTATTTACTTATTTTTTTAGAGACAGGGTCTCACTTTGTCACCCAGTCCGGAGTGCAGTGGTGGGATCATAGCATACAATAAGAAAAGCGCAGTTGCTCAAAATAAGAAATTCAGCTATTATTTGGGGAAAAAGTAGGAATCTCAGTTTACACTGTGCAGTAGGATAAATATCACATAAAATAATAGTTAAAATATGACAAAGTCATGAGAAAAACAAGATATTATTACTAACTCTTCATTTTAGCTAGGAAAAAAATTCTAAGCATAAAAGCAGCAGAAGAATACAGAGAAAAACAGTGATTGATCTGACTATATAAAACTATATAACCAAAGTATTACATAGTTTGACCAAAAGATCAAAAACTTTAAAGTATAATTAAGTGGCAAACAAATGTATATTGTTTATGACATAGAGTTAATAACTATAACTTATAATGTTTCTACAAATCAATAAGAAAATGGTAATGCAAATATGCAAAAGATGACAGTTATTTTAGAAAAAAATTGTTGCATAAACAGATAAAAAATATTCATCTTAACAATAATCAAAAAATACACATCTACCTAAAAATTGGTTACCATATTTTATGTTAATCCAATGCTCATGAAAGAGAAGTGAGCATTTTAATTTTCTGCTGACAGAAAAAGAAATTAGAACAACCATTTGAGAAATTAATGAAATGCTTATTGAATATAATGAAATTGCTTATTCCTTTTAACATAGCAACTTCACCTCTAGGTATCTATTTATGGAAAAATAAAGATGCAAAGAAAGATTTTATTGTTTGCAATTATTAACATTATAAAGTTATTCAATAGATGTCCTTGTACATGTTTTAAAATATGCATTAATTAATAATTTAAGATAATGTTTTGAGGGTATAGATACGCAAGGGAACATATTGTAAAATAGTAATTTAACCGCAAAAAGGGCATCATTAATTATAAACAGACACAAAATATGATTCAATGATATATAGTGCTATGCACAAAATTTACATCTACATTAAATGGTAAAATGAAATGAAAATACACCAGGATGTTTGGCAATGTTGTCCTTTAGTGGCTAGATTATGGGGCATTTGTATTTTCTTATGTATACTCTTTTATATTTCAAAAATATGCATTTAATAATGGGAGAAGTGTAAATTTTCTATAAAGCAGAACAAGAATATTTTCCTGTACAATGACTTGGATGTACTCTTGCTTTCTCATTACTTTGTTATTCTGTTAATGATTTACTCATAGAAGCTTGGACAATAACTCTGCCTTGGTGATAACCTGATCCTTAGAACTCACACACTGTGGATCACTACATATATCCATTCCTGTGTGTCCCTGGAGATACGTAATAGAGGATATCTAATGACACTTTGCCCAGTATTTTCTATCCATTTGCTATATGGATATGATACCCCTATTGGATTTTATTAACATTTAAAGAAAAAACACCTTAAGGGTTCAGACCAAAATAAAGTCTTACTAAGAACAGTTTTTTAATTCTTTATGACATAAAGTTATTAACTATAACTTATAATGTTTCTACAAATCAATAAGAAAATATTAATGCAAATATGCAAAAGATGACAATTTTTTAAGATGAAATTCATCTTAACAATAAACAAATACACATTTACCTAAAAATAGGCTACCACATTTTATGTTAATCCAATGCTCATGAAAGTCAGAAAAGTGAGCATTCTAATTGTATTTTATCACATATAACAACATTTCAAAATAAATGAAAAGAAGGGTTGGCATTATGTGATATGATAAACTTTTAATTACAGCAGGTTGGTTAATCATGTTTAAATCTTCTTTATCTTTGCCAAATTTTGTTGTTATTTGTCTTCTTTCATTGCCTACTGAGAAATGTATGTTATAGTCCAACTGTGATTGGAGATTATATCTCATTTTAGTTCTGTCAAGTTTGTTTTGTACATTTTGAAGCAGTGTTGACACAAATCTAAGATTGTAATGTTTTCCTGTTAAACTGATCTCTTTTATCATTATCAAATGTACCTCTTAATGTTTAATAATGCATGCCTTGAAGTCTAGCTGTTTGCAAGATATATGTAGCTAATCTTTTCTTTTTTTTTTTTTAACGAAAAGCAAACTTCTTTATTGTACACAGTACAGAATATAACACAGCTTGGCAGGATGCACACGGCCCTGCGCGGGGGTAAATATTTCAAATCAACTGGCAGGTTAAAGCCTTTCTGCACTGTAGACTTTCCACACTCTGGAAAAGAAGCAAACAAACAAACAAACAATTCCCCATCCCCCCCCAAAGAACAAAAACCATCTGGGAGGTACATGAGTCCAATATGAATGCAACGATGATGTCGCCGTCCTATGTCCCGTGACAGCACAGGCCACATAGTTACAGCAGGGGAAGGGGATTAAGATCAGGCTTCAGAGGGTTATTTTCATACTTGCTAAGAGAGCATAAATTCATCCTCCCCAAAAAAGTCTCAAATCAGGATAAGTAAAGAAAGAAAAAAATCTATACAGTATTTACAACAAATAAATCTCTATCCATCTGGGGGTAAAATATGCATCTATGTATAGATTATGTGTAGGTTAGAAAGCTATAAATATGGTTTAGAAAGAGTCCTTTGATTAGAATACAATGCTAATTAAGGCCCAAGCTATAGGTTCACCACCTCTGTGGGCTTATTAGCGTCCAATAGAGGAGAATCTTATGTTCCCATAGCTATGACGTACACTCCTTATCCCTGCAACCCTCTTTACAAATGTGCTGTTGGTCATAAGGAGGACTGCTGGACCTAGGGTGTTCCCCTTTAACAGAAAAGCAGTTCAAAGCATTTGTCTCACACTCACAGAGTCAGCACTGCCTGCTTCGCACACGAGGAACCATGCAGTCCTTACTAATGCACTAAGTGTTGTAGAGAGCACAGAATTCTACCAAAAGAGCAGGCAGCGAGATACTACCACTTTCCAGTAACTTTCCTCTACACTTTGAGCTCAACTTTCACATAGCTTTAGCTTGGTTGTTTAAAACTTTCCCAATATCATATAGCAATCATAATAAACTTTTTTTTAAAAGGTGGCAGGAAACTAGAATGCCAGCACTGTTTTTACCTGTTGGTGTCACATGTAAGTCTCAAACCCACTGAATCACAGGTAGGGTTTAAAGTCCAAGATTTAAAGAAAAAGGAAAATGAAACAAACTGATGAAATGGAAATTGTCATCAGTCATGCCCAGGGAAGAATCCCTAGGGTTCTCACCAGGTGACCAGGTTTCAAAGGACATGACACATGTTATGTACATATGCTTTCCAGAGAGGGCATGCTAGTGAACATGAGGAACTATACACAGAGAATTTAAGCTGTGTCCAGGTTGCCCTGCACACTCAGGTGCAAACGTTCCATCAGGTTGTCTGGTACAAAAAAGCACAAAGCAGGCAACAAAGTGGGCTTTTACACGGCTAAGGGGAAGCCCCCAGCAAAGCCCCTCTCAAGCTGCAATGTCTTCGTTAAGTCAGCATGGCCCTGGCTAAAGGATATGGTGCACAGTTACCAAAAGGTTTGGGGGTTTTGTTTTGTTTTGTTTTGTTTGCTTTAAATGCCAAAACTACAAAAATCAGTTTATAAACCGTTTTTCCAAAACAACCACCAAAACAAAACAATCCCCTGAATCTAGGCAAAACAAAATACTGTCAAAAGTGTAAATCGCCCTTTTCCTAAAATGAAAGCCATCCACACTCAGCCATGTGACTGGGAAGAGAAAGGGGGCTTGCTTTACTTGGTGACCATGTGGCTGGAAGTTTCCCAAGAGTAGCAATGGTTTATGACTTGAGAACCATAGAGTGGTTAACAGCTGTTGTGATTATCCCCCCTTTTTTTCTAGACTAAGGAGAAATGTTTCAGATCAAGCTAGAAGCTCACCAAATTTCAAGATATATTTCTAACCCTTCCTGGTTTGAGCCTCCCCAACTTAGCCTACCTAACTTTTCTATGGGCTTGTAATTTCTTTTTCAATAAATTGTGCAAATCAAAGCCCTTCTGTGTAAAGGCATTTAGTAGTGCATGATCAATGCAGATTCTCACACAGTCTGTCCCATTTTGCGGGTACTAACCTGAACAAAGTATTGCTTTGCATATATTGTCCATGGTAAGGAGTCTCCATTTTGATCTCTTCCCAGAAACTTCATCAGAATCAGAGTTGAGGCACCAGCCTTTTGGTGGCTTTCTGACCCTCCCCAGCCAATATATCTGTCTTTAAGGGTGCCAATCCAGAGACGGCTTGAGTTCTCCAGATAACACTCAAAGGGCAAGCTTTAGGAACAGCCAAAAACACAAACAAAACCACCGCCCTCGTTTGCCTGAATGGGAACTGCTAGCTCTAGGATTTGGCCACTCAGCCACTTAGTAAGCAAAGCCTTCAGCATAGGGGAGGCTGCCACAGCGATCCATGTCCAGGAAGTAAGCAAGGTTGTCTTCAAAGTGGGTCAGTGGCAGGGTGTCCTCCTCATTAAGGTGGTACTCGGACTCCGCCTTCAGGAATGGGTGCTGATTGTCCAGGAAAGCCATGGAGAAAAAGGCATCTGGGTCACAGACAAATTTGTAGATGTATCGCTCCCCAGCCACCTTCTGCATGATGCCCTTTTATAGTAATAGCATAGAGAACAACTCAGCTTGTCATAGTTCATGGCTGGCCGGTTCTTCTGGATGCCCCAACGTTGAGCAACCTCTTCAGGTTCTATCAGCTTGAACTCCATGCCTCAGCTCGTCCACGCAATGAAGTGGGCATTGACTGGGTCATCAAGGAGGGTGACCAGGAACTGCCACAGCTGAAGGGAACCTTGCCTCTGGTAAGGTGGCCCCTCCTGATACATGGTGGGCTCCTGTTTGACTTTGCCTTCCAGTCTCTCAGGTACAACACAAGTGTCGTCGAAGTATAACTGGAGATCTTCATATGAAAAACCTTCATGGCTGCTGGAGAAATAACCTCTCATGTAGGATAACTGGCAGTTAGGCACTTCTGAATCAACGCAGTAATCCCGGGGATCCTGCATGATTCCCATTGGTGACTGGAACCCGTGTGCTGGGGGCCCGGCATGCGCGGGAGCCCGTGTTCATAGAGTGGGTCATGGTCTTCTTGTTTGAAGCCCTGAGGGGGTGGGGGAGCTGCATTTGCCGGTGGTAACTGGGGCGATTATCTCCAGGAACTCCTGACTGAGGAGGGAAGGGGTGGCAGGGTTCAGACAGTTGTCTCTGAAATCTCTGTTCTGATGGATACTGGTTTTCAGGCAACATCTTTGGCATCTGCAGGGGCTGATGTGGTGGTCGGGGGACTGCAAATGTTTGCTGCTGTGGTCCAGGCTCTGGAAGTGAATGGGGGGCCTGGGTAAGGCCCACATCTTGAACAGGGCCAGCTGCAGGGGCATGCGCTGAGGTGGGCAGAGTTGCCTGAGGTAGGGGAAATAGGGAAGTCTGATGGGTGGGTGACAGGGGGGTGGTAGGAGAGGTTAATGGCTTGAACCCGGAGGGAGGCTTCCAATCATAGGCACAACAGTTGTGGAGGCACTTTTCTCCATAGTTAGCACCGAGAGCCTGCTCATGGCTACAAGACAACAGCTCAGAGGAGGGGGCTGTGCAGCTCCCGTTTGATCTTGGTTGGAGGTAGGGCATGAAGCACCAAGTTATCAGACTGAAAATCTGGGACAAACTGTTCATCATCAGGAACTTGTGTTTCAGCTAACCAAGCCTCTTGGTTGACTGAGATCCTGAAACAACTCTTCAGAATCATGAGCCACATCTGTGTCCAAAAACTTCCTCTTTCTGTCAGTCACAGGCCGCCCTCTACATTCCTCAGATCGAGATTTCCCTGGGACCATAAAAGGAACTTGCTGATCATAAAACCCATCCATAGTGCTTCCAGCGTCTCTAAAATCACTTTGAAAGGTTTCAGCATTGAGTAATTTCTAGGGGGAAAGGATCCTCCTGAAGCGGCCCCTCTCCTCCTCCTGGCAGCGGCCCGGGCGGTGCAGGCGCGCTCACGCACGCGCGCACCGGGCCTGGGCGCCTAGGCGAAAGGCTGGGCCGAACCGCTCCGTAGACTGTGATCCACTCCGCACCCCAGCGGCTGCACTCTGCGCCGCAGCTGTCAACCAGGCTGGAGCGCTGGCCCGGCCCCCGGCGGCCCGCTGCTCCGCCCACCGCCGTTGGCCCGCGGCCCTAGCCAAGCCTCGTTCCCTGTAGCTAATCTTTTCTTTGGGATAATTTCCTTTGGCTCTTCTAGATGGTAAAGCACATAACATTTTAATACCCAGAATGTGTACTACAAGAAATCACCGATCGAATTTTATGAGAAGGGAGCATGTAAATTTCATTCACATAATTTATTTTGTTGTTACATTAACATATAGCAAAATTTATTTTAACTGATATACATATAAATCTAGGATTTTTTAATGGATAAATGTATAAAACAACCCACAGTCAGGACATAGAAATTTCATTACCACGAAGGAACTCGTTCGTGCTGTCCCTCTGTATTCATACCATCTTCTTGATCTAAAATCTGGGTATCACGGTTCTATTTGCCACCACTGTAGTTTGATCTTCTTAGGAAAATGTCATATTAATATAATTATACAATATGTAACCTTTCACACTGGCTCCCTCACTCACCACAACGTATCTCGGAGATTATCCAAGTTACTGAAAGTATCACGAGTTTGTTCTTTTTATTGTGAGGGTATTCCATTGTATGGCTGTCCACAGTTTATCAACCTTTGCAGGACATTTGGTTTTTCTTCCTAATTTTGAACAATGAATAAAGCTGCTATAAGTATCCATGTATGGGTTTTTGTATGAATACAAGTTTTCTTTCTCTAGAATAAGTCAACAGAAGTAGGGTTGCTAATTGTATGGTAAACCTATATTTATAAGAAACTGCAAAACTGTTTTTTGTTTGTTTGTTTGTTTGTTTTTTGAGTTGGAGTCTCACTCTGTCACCCAGAC
>NW_007109357.1:22060-38891 GCF_000164805.1 Carlito syrichta
CCTGCTGGGCTCCGGCGATCCTTCCACCTCAGCCTTCCAAGTAGCTGGAACTACAGGCGCGCGCTACCACGCCCGGCTCATTTTAATTTTTTTATTGTATAGATGAGGTCTCGTCAAATTGCCCAGGCGGGTCTCGAACCCGCGGGCTCAGGCAATCCACTCGCCCCAGCTTCCCAAAGGCGCGGGATTACAGGCTGAGCCACCGAGCCGGGCTGCAAACTGTTTTTATAGGGGATCTATACTTTTGTATTTATACCAGTGTATGAGAGTTCCACTTGTTCCAGATTCTAACCAGCAATTTATATTGTCAGTAATTTTTTTTAATTTTAGCTATTCTAATATTTGTGTAGTTGTATCTCAGTGTGATTTTAATTTATAATGAGCAAATTATATTGACATCTTTCATGTGCTTATTTACCATTAAAATATTTTTCTTACTGGAGTTCCTCTTTGAGATTTTTGGCCATTTTCTCCGTTATTTTCTCAAGGAAAATTTGTCTTTTTAAACAGCTTTCTTGAATTGTAATCAACATATCATAAGTAATCTACATGCCTACATACTCATTTGAAGTATATAATTCACTGATTTTTAGTACTTTTTTTTTTTAAGTTGAAGTCTCACCCTGTCGCCCATGCTGGAGTACAGTGGCATGCTCACGTCCACCACAGCCTCAACCTGCTGGGCTCAGGAGATCCTTCCTCCTCAGCCTTCTAAAAAGCTGGAACTACAGGCATGTGCCACTACACCTGGCTAAATTTTTTTGATTTATTGTAGAGACAAGGTCTCGCCAAGTTGCCCAGACTGGTCTCGAACCCCTGGGCTTAGGCAATCCTCTCACCGTGGCCGCCCAAAGTGCTGAGATGACAGGCTTGAGCCATCGTGTCCAGCCAGTATATTTTTAGTGTTATTCAACATCTACATAATCTAATTTGAGAGCATTTTTATCACCCTCAAAAGGATCTCACTTCCAGCAGTTACTCCAGGTCCCACTCACAGCTCCAAACAACCACTAAACTATTTTCTCCCAATATAGCCATGACATTTTTGGAATTTGATGTAAATTGAATTATACACTATGTAGTTTTTTCCTATAAATTTCAAGTTGTTTTCTCTGTTTTTAAATTATATGTCTCCTTACTAAGTTGTGGGAGGTCTTTGTGTATTTGGACACAAGTCCTTTATTGAAAATATGATTTCAAAATATTTTCTTCAAATCTATGGTTTGTCTTTTCACTTTCTTCATGGTGTATTTGAAAAGCAAACAAAAAAATGTTAATTTTGGTGAAGTATGTCAATTTTTTCCTTGATTGCTTGTGTTTTGCAGTCATATCTAAGAAATCATTGCCTAATTCAAGGTTGTAAAGCTTCACTTTTATGTTTTCTTTTGATATTCTATGGTTTTAGATCTTGTATTTATGTACGATTTATTTTAAGCATTTGGGGGGGTATGGTGTGAGGTAAAAGTCCAGTTTGTCGTTTTGCATGTGGATATTCAGTTCCCTCCTCATTGTTTGTTGCAAATATTACAGCTTTCTGGACTGAACAGTCTGCATTTGCCAAAAAGCAATTGAACATAAGCGTAGGAGTATATTTCTGGACCCTTCATATTTCTGTTTCATTGATCTATGTGTCAGTTTTCTTGTCAGTACCACATTATCTTGGATGGTGTGACCTCATAATAAGTTTTGAAATATGGAAGTGTAATTCTTTTTTTTTTAAAGGGGGATTTATTGAGAAGACAGAAAATCTCCTACAGTGGGAGGGAACCCAAGGGGGTTGCCAAAAGTGTAATTCTTTCAATTTTGTGCTTCTTTTTTGAAGATCGTTTGATAGTTGTAGGACCTTTGTATCTCCGTAATATTTTTAGAATCAGCTTTTTTCATTCTGAATTTGGAATAGCGAGTTTTACAAGGTTTGTGTAGAATCTTTTGATCAATTTGAGGAGTATTATCGGCTTAACTATATTGACACTTCCACTTCATGGACATTGTGTTTTTAATTATTGAGGTCTTCTTTAATTTCTTTCAGCAGTACTTTGTAGTTTTCAGTATACAAGTACTACACTTATTTTAGTAAATGTATTCTTAATTATTTTATTATTTTTAATGCTACTGTGAAGTGAGTGTTTAAAGTTTATTTTCATACTGTTAAAATATAGTATACAGAAATGAAGTTGATTGAACTTATATCCTGTGGCCTTGTTGAACTTATTTACTAATTCGAATGGGTTTGAATTTCTTGCATTTTTTAAGTTTTTAATATGGGAAATTGTGTCATCTTCTAAAAAAGACAGTTACTTCTTGACTAGTTTGGTCTGTTCAATTTTTAGAGAATTTCAACAGTTAATTTTGATATTTTTTCCCATTTTTTAAACTAGTTTTGAGGGAGAAGATTTTCACAGTTTTTCATACAGTTATTCTGGAAGTATACTCTATGTGAAGTTTAAATATATTCTGGGTATGAGTACTTTATTGTTTGAGGATAAGGATTTGGATTCTAGTGAGCCCTCTCACCCTCTATTAGTGGACATGATACTCAATGAGTGTTTGTGTATGTTATCCCTCCCTCCTTCCCTTCTTTCCTTAGCAGTGCCCAGCATCTTTTCTTCCTGCCCTTGCGCCTGTGTGCTCAATGTTTAGTGACCACTTATGAGTGACAATATGTGGCATTACACTTGTTGTTACAGTGATAGTTCACTTAGAATGATGATCTCCAGTGGCATCCATGTTGCTGCAAAGGACATAATTTTGTTCTTTATGACTGCATAGTATTCCATCATGTATATGTCCCACGTTTTTTTTTCCAGGTTACTTTCAGTGAACATTTGGGTTGCTTCCATATAGTTGCTATTGTGAATAGTGCTGCAGTAAGCATACATATGCAGGTGTCTTTTTGGTAGAGTGATGTATGGTCCTATGGGTATACTCCCAGGAGTGGGATTCCTGAGCAAAATGTAACTCAATTTTTAGTTCTCTGAGTAACCAAAGTTTGAACTAGTCTACATTCCTACCAACAGTGTGGAAGTATTCTCTTTTCTCTACAACTATGCCAACACCTGTTTTTGTTTTGTTTGACTTTTTAATGATAATCAAACTGACCAGTGTAAGATGGTATCTCATCATAGCTTTTATTTGCATAACGTGAATGATTAGTGAAGGTGAGCATTTTTTCATGGGTTTGTGACTGCGTGGATGTCTTCCTTTGAGAAATATCTGCACTGGCCTTTGCCCACTTTTTAATGGGATTATTGGGTTTTTTCTATCAATTCGAGTTCCTTATAGATCCTTGATGTTAGGCTTTTGTCAAATGCAAGGCTTGCAAGTAATTTTGCCCATTCTGTGGGTCATCTTTATTCACTTGATGGTTTATTTTGCTGTGCAAAACTTTTCATTTGGTAAGCTTCCGCATCTCAGTTTTATATTTTGCTGTCTTTTCTTTTTAGGACTTGACCATGAATTAATTGCCTAAATCAATGTCCAAGAGGGTGTTTACTAAGTTTTTTTCTTAGCTTCTTATAGTTTGAGATCTCATATTTAAGTTCTTGTTTCATTTTGAGTTGATTTTTTACATGGTTATAGGTAAGGATACAGTTTCATTTTTCTGCATGTGGTTAGCCAGTTTTCACTACACCATTTGCTAAATATGGATTCTTTTCCTCCAATGTTTGTTTTTGCTGGATTTGTTGAAAATAAATTGGTCTACGGTCTGGGGGTTTATTTCCAGATTCTCTGTCCTGGTCTACTTGTCGACTTGTCTATTTTTGTACCAGTACTGTGCTGTCTTGGTCATCACAGCCTTGCAGTATAGTTTGATGTCCGGGAGTGTGATACCTCCAGGTTTGCTTTTTTTTTTTTTAAACAAAGGATTGCTTTAACTAATTTGGCTCTTTTTTTGCTTCTGTATGAATTTTTGTATTGTTTTCTGTAAGACTTTGAAAAATGATACAGGTCATTTGATAGAGATTGTACTGAATCTGTAGATTGCCTTGGGTAGAATGGTTATCTTGATGATATTTATCCTTCCGGTCCATGAGCCTTTTTGTCCTTCCATTTGTTTGTGACATCCTTGGTTTCTTTGAACAATGTTTTGTAGTTTTCATTGTAAAGAGCTTTCACCTCTTTTGTTAGAAGAATCCCAAGATAATTGTTGCTTGCATGCAGCTATTGTGAATGGAATTATGTTTTTTTAATTTGGTTCTCCTCCTGTTTGTTGGTAGTATATAGAAATGCAAGTGATTTTTGCACATTAATTTTGCATCCCAAGACTTCACTAAAGTCGTTTATCAGTACAAGAAGGTTTTTGACAGACTCCTTAGGGTTTTCTAGGTATAGAATCATATCATCTACAAAGAGGGATAATGTAACTTCTTCTTTTCCTATTTTGATACCCCAAATTTCTTTCTCTTACCTGATTGTTCTCTCTAGGATGTCCAGTACTATGCTAAATAGGAGAGGTGAGAATGTACATCCTTGCCTTATTCCAGTTCTTAGGAGAAATGCTTCTGGCTTCTGCGCATTAAGTATAATGTTGGCTGCAAGTTTGTCATAGATGGCTCTTATTGTTTTGAGGAATGTTCCTTCAATGTCTAGGTGTTCAAGGGTCTTTAGCAAGAAGACCCTTGTTGGTTCTTTGCCATTTGGGGATATCAGGTGTAGGGGAAGGGCCTGGTTTGTTGCTCCCTTGGCTGGCACTGCAGAGGTTTATGTAAGGTGTGTTTAAAAAAAAAACTCCCACTTTCACTCACCTCTTCCTTCCTCAAGAGTGTTCTCCTGATTTTGTGATGGGTTCATTTCTAGGAATCTATCCTCTATCAGCATATCCTCTATGCTGTCTATCCTCTGCATCCCCAGGTAACCATCCAATAAACCTCAACTTGAATTTTATTGAATGCTTTTTCTGCATCTAATGAGATAATCGTGTGGATCTTGGTTTTACAACTATGTGGTAGATTACACTATTTTATATGCATATGTTGACTAGCATTGCATCCTAAGAATGAAACCCACCTGGTCATGATGAATAATCCTTGTAATGTGCTGCTGTATGCGATTTGCTAGAATCTTGTTGAGAATTTTTGTATCTGTGTTCATCAGGAAAATTGGTCTGAATTTTTCTTTTCTTGTTGGTTCTTTGCCATTTGGGGATATCAGGTATAGGGGAAGGGCCTGGTTTGTTGCTCCCTTGGCTGGCACTGCAGAAGTTTGTGTAAGGTGTGTTTAAAAAAAAAAAACTGCCACTTTCAGTCACCTCTTCCTTCCTCAAGAGTGTTCTCCTGATTTTGTGATGGGTCCATTTCTAGGGATCTATCCTCTATCAGCATATCCTCTATGCTGTCTATCCTCTGCATCCCCAGGTAACCATCCAATAAACCTCAACTTGAATTTTTAGGCCAACCTTCAAAGCCCTGGGCCCACCCCTTTGCTGAGAGTGGTAATCATGCAAGGTCTTTAATCAGTAATCTTGATCCTCCTAAAAATTTTTAATTTTTATAAAGGTCAATTTATCAATATTTTTGCTTTTATTAATTGTGTTTTTGTTGTCATGTCTGAAAACTCTTTTGCTACACCCAGATTACAAAGATTTTCTTCTATGTTTTCTTATACATATTTTACTTTTTTTTTAATTTCAGAGAAATAGGAGCCCAGTTTTATTCTTCTGCATATGTCAATCCAGTTTTTCCAACACCATTTGTTGAAAAGGATGTCCTTTCCCCAATGTACATTCTTGTTAGCTTTGTCAAAGATTGGTTGACAATGGATATGTGGCTTTATTTCTAGGTTGTCTTTTTTAGTTCCATATGAACTTAGTGAATTTTTTTTCTAATTTTTTGAAAAATGGCATTAGAATTTTGATGGAGATAACATTGAATTGCAATGATAGAAATTGCTTTGAGAATTTTGCTTATTTCAAATTACATTAATATTTCAATCCGTGAGCATGGAATGTTTTTCCATTTGTTTGTATCATCTACAATTTTTTTCATCAGTCTTGGTAATTATTGTAAATGAGATTGCCTTCTTCATTTGGTTTTCAGCTAGATCATGATTGATATACAGAAATGCTTCTGACTTTGATTTTATATTCTTCCAAATGTTTGTATCTCTATAATAATATTACTTATTTTATTTTAGATATTATTTGTGTCTTCTCTTTCTTGTCTAGGTTGCTCATATATCCTCAATTTTAGTAGTCATTTCAAAGAGTAAGATTTTTGATTCATAGATTTTTTTTCTATTGTTATTCTACATTGACTTTTATTGCATTCCTTTATTAATTGTCCTTTTTTTACATCAGGCTTATTTTTCTCTTATCTTTTCTAGTTTCTTAAGGTGTAACCTTACATTCTTTAACTAAGAACTTTTTTTCTTTTCTGATATAACTATTTAATTCTATAAGTTTGTATCTAAGCCATGTTTTAGTGGAATCCCACAGGTTTTGATCTTTTGTATTTACATTTTCATTCAGTTAAAATAATAATTTCTAAGTTCTCTTGAGACTTATTTGATCCATTGTTTTGGTAGACAAATATTAAGATGATCTTCACAGTTTCTGCCTCCCTGTTTTTATTCTCTAAACAATAGTTTTTTGTTGAGTGAAGACTAGACCTGTGATTTATACCTAACAATTAAAATGTACCAAACATGATTAGCTGTCACTCTGATGACCGAGTTATGTTATCTGAAGTTCCATCTTACTAACAGTTCTAGAGTTTCTTCAATGTTAGATTTAAAGAAGCAAATTTAAATAAATTCTACAGACACAAGAAAATAACTGTAGAGAGATGAAGGTGGATTCTTCTTCAGTTATGCCACCAGATGAGAACATAACCTAGCCAACATTTTGACTAGAGCATCATGATATTCTAAGCATCTCAGAAACTGATAACCTTAACCAAACTTATAAGCATGTTTTATTTAGGAGTGTGTTGTGTAATTTTGAGTTTGGAAATTTTCTTCTTACCTCTTATTGATTTCTAGTTTAATTCCATTGTTTTTTA
The DNA here is from genome assembly GCF_000164805.1 of Carlito syrichta. Lineage (NCBI taxonomy): Eukaryota > Metazoa > Chordata > Mammalia > Primates > Tarsiidae > Carlito > Carlito syrichta. Next base: position 29,059 of record NW_007109357.1, read on the forward strand.
GAACACAAATTTTCTTCTTCTTTTTACACTTTTAAACTTTTGTTTTATACTTCTAGATATAGTCAATCTTGTTGAATGTTCCATTTACATTTTTAAAGTGTGTATTCTGCTATTGCTTGGTTCAGTGCTTCATAAATGTCAGTTAGATACAGTTTATTTGTGGAAGTTTTAAATTTTTCCATATTCTAAATGATTTTCTGTCTACTAGTTTTATAAGTAACAAGAAAAAATTTGTGAAGTGCAAAATTATAATCGTGAATTTGTGTATTTGTCCAATTCATTCTGCATATTTTTGTTTTATGTATTTTGACACTCTGTTATTAAATGCTCTGTTATTAGATGTTATTAAGATAATTATAGCTTCTTGTTGAATTGACTTTTTTAGCATTATACAACAGCCCTTTTATCCCTGGTAACTTTCTTTGCCTTGATGTTACTTTGTTTGATTAATATAACCATTCCAGCTTTTTTAAAATTAGTATTAACGTGGTATTTCTTCCCCACTATTTTACTTTTATATACTATTCCTGTTCAGCTAAAAATTGTATTATGTATGATTCCAAATGAACTATAAATGAAAGATGATGTGAGATAACAAGAAGGATATGTTTAATATATCTAATAGATTTCTGACAATATAGGTCATGAGATACTATCTTTTAAATAAGTGAAAATGAAGAAACATCTTACCTAATCCTCTGAGAGGCCATGAAAACAGTTCTAAGATGGAAATTCATATCTCTATAAACACGTATCAAGAAAATGGAAAGGTCAAATGTTAACAGTCTAAAGTCACCTAATGGAGATAGAAAGACAAGACCACCACCAAACCCTAACCTTAGCAGAAGCATCCAGATCACCAATGTAAAAGCCCAAATATGGGACATAGAAGACAAAAATAACATAGAAAAAAATCAACCAAACAGAAAGCTGGTTCTTTGAAAGAATAATTAAGGTTGATAGATTCCTAGACAGAATGACCAGGAAAAAGAGAAAATGCCCAAATAGACACAATCACATACACAAAAGATCAAAGCACAACTGACCCAGAAGAAATACAAAAGATTATCAGAGATTAATATGCACAACACCTATATGGAAACAAACTTGATAACCTAAGTGAAATGGAGGACTTTCTAACATCACACAACCACCCAAGGTTGAAACTAGAAGACAACAAGAAGACATTGAGTCACTAAATAAACCAATAACAGTAAAGAAAATTAACTCCATCATAAGAAAACTATCTGCAAAAAAAGTCTGGACCAGATCTTTCCAGTAGACTTATATGAAATATATAAGGAGGAGCTGATACAATCCTATTGAAAGTATTCCAGGTAATTGAGAAACAATTCTCCCCCAAATCATTTTATGGAGCTAACATCACTCTGAAACTCAAACCTTGTAAAGATCCAACAAAAAAAACTAGTCTAATATTCCTGATGAATATAGATGCAAAAATCCTCAACAAGATTCTAGCAAATTGGATCCACAAACACATCTCAAAAATCATTCACCATGACCAAGTAAGCTTCATCCCAGGGATAATGTAATTAAATACATCAACAGATGTAAAAACAAGAACAATATGATTATATCATTAGATGCAGAAAAGGTTTTTCATAAAATCAAGCATCGCTTCTTGATAAAAACCCTCAAACACCTAGGCATAGAAGGAACATACTTCAAAATAGTAAGCACCATCTATGAGAAACCCTCAACCAGCATATTGCTAAATGGACTGCCACTGGAAGCATTTCCCCTGAAAACCAGAACAAGACAAGGCTGCCCACTTCACATTGTATTGGAAGTCCTAACAAGAACAATTAGACAAGAAAAGAAAATCAAGGGTGTCCAAACAGAAAAAGAGGAAGTTAGCCCTCCTTGCTGATGATATGATCTAAAATTCGACCTTCCATATGACCCTGCAATCCCTCTACTGGGAATATACCCAAAAGAACTCAAATCACTTTATAAAAAAGATATCTGCACAGCTGTTTATCGCAGCTTTGTTCACAATAGCAAGAACATGGAACCAAAAGAGGACTGGATAAAAAATAATGTGGTACATACACATAATGGAATACACAGCCATAAAGAAGAACAAAATCATGAACTTCACAGCAACCTGGATGGACTTAGAATCTATAATACTGAGTGATCTTTCACAAACAAAAAGCTGAGTATCATATGTTCTCACTCATAAGTGGACCTTAAACAACTACCATAAAACTGTAAGAAAAGAATTAACAATAGCAGGAAACTGCGGAGGGGTGGGGGGGCAGGGAGGTGGGATTGGCAATAGTGGGAATCTGTCTGGGGAAGGGAGCACACTTCGTCAACAAAGGTACCTGCATAATGAATATTTGTATACCTAACCCTGAATTGTACCCCACAATTTTCAAATAAGAAATTTAAAAGTTAAAAAAAAGGAAATCCCCACACATGCAAGGTTCTGATTTTTATAACTCCATGATATATATATATATCATGGAGTTATAAAAATATATATATATATTTTGGATATATATATACATATATATATATCCTATATATATTCTAGATGGTTTGTGGCAAGTGGAAATGGCCAAATTTAAGTGCTGTTTTAAGAAAGAAAAATTTTTCTTTATTGCTTGATTCTAGAAGGAAGTTATAATGCTCTTACTTTGAATAAAAAAATAAATGCTTGAAAGCAAAAACAAAATTCAACATTGCTAATAATCAGAGAAACACGATTCAAAACCACAGTGTGCTATTATATCATTTCAGTACAAATGTTTTTTATTAAGAAGATAAATATAATGGATGCTCATGAGGCTGCAGAGAAAAGGGGATGCTCATACAGTGTTGGTGCAATGTAAATTAGTACAACCACTGTGGAAAGCAATATGGACGTTCCCTCCCCCCACCAAAAAAATGGAACTGTATGATCCAGCAACCCCACTGTTGAACATATGCCCCCAAAAAGACATTACTATCTCAAAGAGATATCTGCATCCCCACATATATTGCAACTGCATTAATTAATAGCCAAGATATGGAATCAAACTGTTTCCATCAACTGATTAACTGATAAAAATGTGATATGTGTGTGTACACACACACACAAAATGGAATACTATTCAACCATAGAAGGAATGAAACACTGTCATTTGCAACAACATGGAACTGAAAGACATTGTTAGGTGAAATAAGACAAGCAATGAAAAACAAATATCGCATGTTTTCACTCACATGTGGATGCTAAAAGTATTCATCTAATAAAAGTAAAGAGTAGAATAATGTCTACCAGAGGCTAGGAAAGCTAATGAGCAGGGGGAATAAAAAAGAGGTTGATAAATTGATGAAAAAAATACAGTTACATAGGAATAAGATCAAGTGCTCATAAGCAGAGTGGGGTAATGGCCAATAGGAATTTATTGTATATTTCAAATTAACGAGGAGGGATTTTGGATGTGTTCAACTCAACAAAATGATATTTAACACAAAAAACTTGCACATTTTAATGTGAACATTGTGATGTTTTCACATATGTATGCACATGTGATACCATCACCATAATCAGGTACTAAACAGATTTATCACCTTCAAAAATTTCCTTATGTTCTTATATGTTTGCTTAGCATGAATGTGTGTGATAAGAACACAGCATAAAATCTATCCTTTTAACGTATTTTAAAGTTCATGACATCATATTGTTAACTATATTATACTGCAGAATTCTAGAGTGTATTCATATTGCCCATTGGGTTCTGACAACCACCATTCTATTCTCTGCTTCTATGAATTTGATTATTTTATATACCTTATATACAAGTACATGGAATCATGCAGCTAAGTGAAATAAGCCAGTCACAAAAGGAAAATTTGATTATTTATTCTATCTAGGTTTTATGTTTACCTATTAGCAGTCATACATAATGAATTAGGAATGTTTCTTTTAAGTAAATTGTGGCTAAAGTTAATATTAAGAATAATTGTTAGTGTATATATATATTGAAGATTTCACTATTCCCAATAGTTACAAAAGCAAAGTGAAAAGCAAAATGGATAAAATATCCTTGTTTTGAAATATTTATTCTCAATGTTAAAATTATTTGACTTAAGTAATATTTATTCTTCGATGAAAGTATAAATTTGAATAAATATATTCTATAAATATAAAATTGCAAAAGTAAATTTGAACAATAAAACATTGTGTTTTATGGACAGAAATACAAAAATATAATTCATTTGGAACACATTATTTTTGGTTCTGAATATTAGACAAATTTGACAATTAACCATATTATATCCAATTTAAAACTGGAAATTCTTTATTTCATATATATTGTTACCATCTTTCCCAAGTTGATAAAGTCTGATTTTTTTAACAATATTTACAGAGTTCCCAAATTCCCAAAAGTTGCACTCAAAAAGTAATATGTATGTTTTTTTGAAAGTGAAGTATATTCTCCAATTACAACTATATTATACATAGTTACATAGATAGATACCACGGAGATTTTCATGATACAAATATGGGAGTAACAGTAAGGCATAGTCTTAGTCACACTTTATTTACTCATCCTTATCTAAACCCTGAACTTGTCTTTTGCTACTTTTAAATGAATATGTTGACCATATATTTCATAGTGAGCTCTCATCTTTATTAATTTTGTAGTATACTCTTCATGATTTCTCCAGAATTTTCTATTTAAAAGTTAAACATACAGAAGAGAAGTGATGATTTTGAGTTGTGAAATCAGTATTTTTAAGCACTTAATGTGCTTTTTCTGTTTGATTCAGTAGACATTTATGAATACTGATGTGTTAGGCACAGCACCAAATAATACCTTTCGCTTACATTACTTCTTTTAATTCTCACTTTACTCCCAATAGATAGGGCTTATTATTTTTAAAATAGTAAAGCTAAGGTACAAAAAGTATCAACAAGTATCAGAATAGTATTTTAACCTAGATCTGCCAATTTCCTAAACTTACACCATGATTATCATTCTAGGATACCACTACAAAAGCAGAGTCTTTACCAATTTGCTTACCAAAGTAATGATAACTGCCTCTAAAACCTCGTTTTAAACTCTAACAAGAGAATCAACAAAATGTTCTGTTTCCTTTTATATAGGTATATGGCTATTATCGATCCCTTGAAACCAAGATTGTCTGCTACAGCAACCAAGATTGCCATTGGAAGTATTTGGATTCTAGCTTTTCTACTTGCCTTCCCTCAGTGTCTTTACTCCAAAATCATAGTTATGCCGGGTCGTACTCTTTGCCATGTGCAATGGCCAGAAGGTCCTAAACAAGTTTTCACGTAAGTTAATTCTCTATTATGATTTTCAATTCATCAAACACTTAAGCAACTATAGATAAAAATCAAGCAAATAAGACACAGAAATTTCCCTCTGGGAGTACACATTACTTGGGAAAAGAAACATATAAAAACATTACAATATAATATGATATAGTCAATAAGTTTGTATAAGTTACTAAGGTTTTTAATTGGAAGTGAGGACTTCTATATGGAGTGGCACTGTAGCGTTTCCTGGAGAAGGTGATAAAAGATGAAAGCAACGTGCAAAGAAAAGTAGGAGGGTTGTTATTGATTGAGAAATGAGTGAGAAGGAAGAAACCAAAATGCAAAGTGTTGATTGCTCTATTTTTAAGAAGCCTGACTGAAAGGAAGGGGAGTCCTGGTAGTTTCATTAATTTTGTTTGGATATTATTGATTTGTGTTCCTTTCTTTCAGTATTTAAAAATTTAAACACCAAATTGAAAAATAAATAGGGATGCTATATGATAGAATTTGGTATTTCATATTTTAGATCTACCTTAAAAGAGCAAAGGGGTATAAAAGTGTAATTCTGTAATTAATTGCATTTTCTTTTTTTAAGTTGATCATTTAAATTTTATTTTAATAGAATGCATATTTTACATTTCAGTGACCAATTTTTCTCTTTAAATATAACAAAAGAAAATAATCATCATCAAAACAGTCATTTTTGCCTAACTTTACTCAAAGTCCAAATTTTTGAGAAAAATATTAGGAAGCACTTATTTAAGAAAAGTCAGACAGTCATTACTAAACTGAGTACCTCATGTGCTCTATCCTTATTATTGATACATCTTAGTGGTAAGACCATGTTGTCATTCTTAAATTAATTGTTGACTAAATTATTTCCCCCAATGACTTTAAATCAATACTTAGTAAGCTACCAGGATTAGGAAGGCAAGGTTTAAGATTCACTTTACAAAGCAACATAGGTTTTTAAGAAAGATATTATAACAAATTATTTGACTACTTTAAAGTCTTACTAAGTCAGTAGAATCCACACAAAAGTTTATAAAATTCTATTTGGGCTATTATATTAAAGCTTATCTTCTTTTTCCCCTCAAATTGCATTCTCATAATTTTTATTGAAAGTTATGAAACACCAGAATTTAATTTGGCAAGTTATAGTAGCATACCTATGATGTGACTACTATGTCTACACGGTTTTTTGGGGGGGGGTTTGGGGTTTTTTTTTTTGTACCAAATTAGCAATGAAATCAAATGTACCATGACTTTGGAAGAAAATGCATGTAAATGTTTTTATCTGATTTGTTAAAATCACAGTCAAGTAACGTGGATCCAATTTTTCCCAACAATTTATTTCAAATCATGTCTAGTATTACAAGGATGTATAGAATAATTCTACATAAGAGAAAATAAATGTCAGTTGTTTAGTTTATTCTATCCCTTCTTTTTTCCTCTGATGACACATTTAATTAGTTTGGCTTGACAATTACCAAACAGAGTATCAAGCAGAGGAAAGGTATTCATAATTAACCCCCAGGCAAGGGAAATATATGTAGTTTAAATGAGCCATTCAGTTCTGCTACAAGTTTCATGTAACAACAAAGATCATATGGTCAACAAAGATCAACAGGCAGCATTTGAAACATGACTGGAGGTGACAATAAGTGACAATCAAATACGTTGATGTATGTGTGAAATTAGTGCATTGAGAGTTCAGTATGATTTAAAGCTGAGAAAATTCAAAGTTCCACGTACTTTATTCTAATAGGTTCTTCAGCATGTATTTTCCTTATTTCTTGCAGTTACCATATTATTGTCTTTATACTGGTCTACTGTTTCCCATTGCTCATTATGGGTATCACATACACCATTGTTGGAATCACTCTCTGGGGAGGAGAAATCCCAGGAGACACTTGTGACAAGTATCATGAGCAGTTAAAGGCCAAAAGAAAGGTACTGTTCCATGTAATTTATCTAACATGTGCATAGATTGTAGTACATCTGACAGAAAACCTAGTGTTGGCATTTTAATATAATATGATTTGATGCTCTGCTCTTTTTTTTGTCTTTTTGAAAAATGTTTTTTCTTTTTTTTCTTTTGGTCTTCTACAAGCCATTGTCCACATACTATATCAATCTGTGATTAGAATAGATACCTCCTTACAGCAGTGCTTTTTAATATCACCTTTTGCAGAGTATTCTTAATTATTCTGTATGAAATTGTTGAAATTTCACTTTGTGGATTCCCAGGGGATTATATCTTTGCAACACTTGCTAATGATCTTTGTCCTTTATTGAACAGAGTGACTCTGATGTATTCTATATTCTGTTCAGAGCTTCATTTATCCTGAGAATGACATGTCTTGTAGAAAGTGCCATCATTCCTAATATGTATCTCTATCCCCTCCCTTCTCTTCCTAGCTTTTTCTCTCTCTCTCCCCCAACCCCTGTTTTCTTCTCCCTGATCAGCCATCATGTATATCTAATTAAAGGATAGACTCTACAATTTATTGGGTGACATGAAAAGTGTAGTTTCTGACTAATTCACATTAAAAAAAAAGTACTGTATTGCTGTTTTTACTAGGACAGATTTTTCCATCTACAATTATCTTACTAAATGAGGGAGATTTTTCATAAATTTGTGAAGTTACAGGGAATCTTATTTCATCTTCTTCTCTCCAGTTGATGTGTATCTTGGAGAGTTTTTTCCAAGGCTAAGTCCTACTGGTTTTGCCAATCATTATTTTTACCATTTATGATTTATTTACATAAAAATATTACTGGCCTCATGGACATTTCCTTTAAAAAAAATCATTCAACGATCTTAAAGCCATTTAACCACAAATACTCAATAATGATCAACTAGGTGGTAAAAATATAATGTAGAAAATATTCCATTTAATAGTATTTTTTCTCTGATATTGACAAATAATAGTAGATAAGATTACATCTGGTTAGCATTGATCATAATTTCTAATATTTGAAAAAAATGTAAGCATGATCTTTTCCACATCAATTTATTCACTTCAAGTTATATACAAATATATCGGAATTGTATACATAATTTTCATCTTATTTTTCTTTTAAAAATTTACCGTAATAATTATGTGCACAAACAACCAAACTACGCCTTTAGTACCTAAAAAAATTCAAAAGTGAAGAGAACATAAAAGACATGAATTTTATGGACAGTCTCTCTTTCCCTTTTGTAATTTCAACCCTATTTTTTTTTTCTTTATTTTAAAGATGTGGGGTACAATTCAGGGTTAGATATACAAATTTTCATTATACAGGTGCCTTTGTTGATGAGGTGTGTCCCTCCTTTCCCTGGAAGTTACCCACTGCTGTCAAACCCTTATAGTATTATGATTATTGTTCAAGATCCGCTTATGAGTGAGAACATATTGGTACTCTGTTTCTATGACATCACTGAGTATGATCGATTCTAAATCCATCCAAGTTGCTGCAAAGTCCATAATGTTTGTCCTTCTTTATGACTGCATAATATTTCATTGTGTATATGTACCACATTTTTTAAAATCTAGTCCAGCTTCAATGGGCGGCATAGTTAGTTCTATGTTTTTGCTATTGTGAAGCGAACTGCAACACACATGCCTATGCAGGCAATTTTTTGGTAAAATGGCAAGTTTCTCCGAGTATTCCCAATAGGGGAATTGTTGGGTTATATGGAAAGTGGATTTCTAGCTCTTTCAGAAATCTCCACACTGTCTTCCAAAGAAGATGCACTAGTTTGCATTCCCACCAGCAGTGTAGAAGCATTCCTTTTTCTCCGCATCCTCACCAGCATCTGTTGTTTGTTTTATTAGTGATGATTTTTACTGGGGTTAGGTGGTATCTCAGTGTGGTTTTGATTTGTATTTCTCTGATGACTTGTGAGGCTGATCACTTTTTATCAGCTGCCTGTATATCTTCTTTTGAGAAGTGTTTATGCATGTCTTTTGCTCACTTTTTAATGGGACTGTTTGTTTTTTTCCCTTTCGGTGTGTTTGAGTACCTAGATGTTAAGCCTTTGTAAGATATACAGTTTAAAATATTTTATCCCATTCTGTATGCTGTATTCTTGCTCTCTTGATGGTTTCTTTTGCTTTGGAGAAGATTGTCAGTTTGATGAGGTCCCACTTGTCTATCTTATCTCTTACTGTTGTGCACGGGGTTTTGATCAGGAATTGTCAAACCTTTTTTTTTTTAACATCTTGCTATAAAACACTTTTCTTGGAATAATTTCTTTTAACTTTATTTTGGGTATAGCACATTAAACAACTGATTTGATGTTCCATGTATTTTAGAATAATGTTTGTCTTTGTATTATCCACCCAGTTTCCTATCTTTTCTTTCTTTCTTATTGGTATAGCTCTCTTTTTGCTTTTACATTTTCTGTGTTCACTCCTAGACAAATTAAAATAGGCCCAGAAGTTGCATATTATAGTTAATTTTTTTCATATACATGCAATATTTTTCTAGGAAGAAATTTTTTTCTGAGTTTTTCTTTTTTTTTTTTTTTTTTTTTTTTTTA
>NW_007109358.1:0-810 GCF_000164805.1 Carlito syrichta
TCTTCTCACTTGGCATAAGAGAAGTTACAGCACTAATCTGACTCAATACTGGAAATATAAGTGCCTTGTATGTTTTAGAAGAGGGTTCAGAGCCATGGATCAGATAACCCCCAACACCACGTAGTTGACAGAACACAAGTAGTGTGCTGCTACTCTTAGAAAGGCCTGCTTACAGGGCTAGTCCTTGAGGGCATCTGGGAACTTGGGTTCTGAGTGCTCCCGTCATTTCCTAATTGTTCAATGTGGTGTACTGTGCCTAGAGTGTTTGTACAAATGTGTGGCTTGTGCTGAACATCTGCTTCTTTTCTGGGTGTTTGGAGCTTTGGTCCAGGTGTCAAAGGAAAAGGTGCCTATGTGACCAGGCCCAATGAAAACCTTGGACATTGAATTTTTCAGTGTCCCTGAAACTTTGCAGTGATGAGTTCATTCCCACTAACATTTTTCTTACATCATCACAATTTGACCCTGGAAGAATTCAGGGTATTCTGCATAAGTCCAAGGGGAAAGAACTTTTGGAAACTTGAGGCTGGTTATCTTGAGATTTTGCTCCATGTGTCTCTTCTCTGTGCCTATTCTGCTTTGCATCCTCTTTCTGTAATAAATCACGGTCATGAGTGTGGCTACATGCTGAGTTTTGCAATTCCTCTTAGTGAACTACTAGATCTGGGGCTAGTCTTGGGGGCCCTCAACCCAGACAGCTGTCAGCATTTGCACAAGGCTTGTCATAATTGCTATTACTCAGTTATTTTCAACTTTGCCAGTGAGATATGGTTAATATGCCTTCATGGTTTAATTTACCAGATTTGAGTC
>NW_007109359.1:0-804 GCF_000164805.1 Carlito syrichta
AGATGCAGACTGTGCCATGACACTATTACCATTCTTGTAGAATCTGGTAAAAACTTGGGGGTAAAACAGACCATGTGGGTGTTAGCGTTTTCCAGGTGATCTTTTTGGTCATGCGGTTTTACACATTCAAATATGAACTCTATTTTTGAATCTGAACATGGCAGAATGGAGCCCCCTGTCGGTGTGAACAGCACAAGGGGAAAGATGCCTGGGTGGGAGACCAGGACTCATTATGACAGCGAGTACTCCGACCATCAGTGGAATATACTGGATGATTCATCCGTCATTTACTATTTTAAAACTATTCACCTTTTCCCCAAGGCCATTAACTGTGAAAAAAATGTGGCCTCTGATTTATACTTTATTTTGCTGGTAATTTAGACTTTGGTGGTTTTCCACAAAAACATTGGGAAATAGTTTTGGCAAACATCTTGTCAAAACGAGAATTTCTAAGTGAGATTTGAGGGTCACCACTTCTAAAAGTTCGGTTTTTATCAATTATTTATTTGGAGGGGTGTTTACTCTCTGTTGGAAGGAGAGGTTGATGGAGAAGAGACAAGATGGGAATCTGACAGCAAGAGAGTGCCGGGATGGTGACAGGGTGGGGGGCCGCATGGGTGGGAGCCACTCTCACCCTTGACACCTGTCTTGGGAGGAGAGGATGTGGCATGGTAACTGATGTCTGGTGCAGGATGTCAATTGGGCATCTCTTCCCCTTCAATTATTCAGTGGTTGATTTTAAAAAACAGTTTAAAATTTGACACAATTCCTAAGTGAGTCATCACAAGTTTGCACAGAGTTCCA
>NW_007109360.1:0-1053 GCF_000164805.1 Carlito syrichta
ATTCTTGGTCGTTTGTATATCCATATGAATTTCTCTATTGTTTTTTCTAGATCTGAGAAGAATGTTGCTGATAATTTGATGGGTACTGCATTAAATCTGTAGATTGTCTTAAGTAAGATGGACATCTTCACAAGGTTGATTCTTCCAATCTATGAGCATAGGATATTTTTCCACTTGTCTGTGTCATCGTTGATTTCTTTGAGCAGTGTTATGTTGTTTTCATTGTAGAGATGTTTCATGTCTCTGGTTAGGAAGATGCCAAGGTTTTCCTTTTTTTGCGTGGCTATTGTGAATAAAATTGTGCTTTTTATTTGGGTTTCTGTTTGTTTATTATTGGTGTAAAGAAATATGATTGTCTTTTGCACATTTATTTTAAACCCTGAGACTTTGTCAAAGTTCTTTATCAGTGCAAGGAGGTTCTTGACAGATTTTCTTGGGTTTTCCAGGTACATAATCATGTAGTCTGTAAAGAGAGATAACTTGACTTCCTCTTTTCCTATTTGGATACCCCTGCTCACCTTCTCTTTTCTGATTTCTTTGGTAATGTCTTCCAATACTATATTGAACAGGATGGGTGAGTGTGAGCATCCTTGTCTTGTTCCAGTTTTCAGGGGAAATTGTTCCAATTTTTGTCTGTTTAGGAGTATGCTGGCTGTGGGTTTCTCATTGATGGCTTTTACCATTTTGAAGTATGTTGCATGTGTGCCTAGATATTCAAGGGTTTTTATCAAGAAGTGGTGCTGGATCTCATCAAAGTCTTTTTCTCCATCTAATCGTATAATCATGTGGTCTTTGTTTTGACATCTGTTGACGTGTTTAATTACATTTATGGTTTTACAAATGTTGAATCAGCCTTGCGCCCCAGGGATGCAGCCTACGTGGTTATGATGGATGATTTTTAAGATGTGTTGTTGAATCTGGTTTTCTAGGATCATGTTGAGAATTTTAGCGTTCTTATTCATCAAAGATATTGGCTTGTAGTTCTTTTTCTTTGCTGGGTCTTTACCTGGCTTGGATATCAATATGATGTTAGCTTTATAAAATGATTTGGGG
>NW_007109361.1:0-719 GCF_000164805.1 Carlito syrichta
GGCTGTTTTGTCAATTTTAATTGAACAATTTGGATTGTCACAAATGCATACAATGACGTAGCCACTAGAGAGACCATAATATATGATGTTCTAGCACCCTACATTCCTATCGCAGTCCATTTCTTCTTTGTAACTTTGACTTCCGATATTCACTGATCTGTTTTGTCTTAATGATTTTATCATTTAGAATTTTATGTAATTTAATTAAAAAGTTGTTTTTATGTCTGGCATCCTTTAGTGAACTTACCACTTAAGAATCATTTGTGGGCCAGGCTCAGTGGCTCAGCCTGTAATTCCAGCACTTTGGGAGGCCGAGGCGAGTGAATTGCCTGAGTCCGTGGGCTTGAGACCCACCCAGGCATCTTGGCGAGACCTCGCCTCTGTAATAAATCAAAAATTAGACGGGCGTGGTAGGACGCGCCCGTAGTTCTAGTTACTTGGAAGGGGGAGGCGGAGAGAATGCTGGACCCAAAAGGTCAAGACTCTGATGACTGAGAGCATACCACTGCATCCAGTCTGGGTGACAGAGTGAGAATCTAACTCAAAAAATAAAAAAAAGAAGAAGAATCATTTATGTTGTGATGAGCATTATTAGTTCCTTTTTTCCTTAACTGCTGAGTACTATTTTGTCATATGATACAGGTTGGATTCAGTGACTTATGCCTACAACTCCATATTGTGGGAGTCTTATCTAGGAGAATTGTTGGAGGCCAAAAGTT
>NW_007109362.1:0-1014 GCF_000164805.1 Carlito syrichta
AATCTGTGTATATGTTAGGCTGACTTTTTGTATATGTGTGTAAACAGGGCTGAGTGCAGGACTCAAGTACATGCAAATTTTGATGTATGCAGGGAGTCCTGGAACCAATCTCTCACATATACCTAAGAATGACCCTAGATTGTTCTTTTACTAGTTCCATAAGTTATAATGTTAGGTTGCCTTTTTGGGATATTTATTTTTTCTTTATGTAAGCACTTAATACTATGAATTTTCCTCTTAAATTGTTCTGTTGCATCCCATACATTTTGGTGTGTTGTGTTTTTATTTGCATTTGCCTCGAGGTTTTTTTTAAAAGTTTCCTCTTACTTTCTTCTCCTTTTTTTGAGTTGGAGTCTTACTCTGTCACCTCAACTGGAGTGCAGTGGCAAGCTCCTTCTCTCTCAGCCTCCAAGTAGCTGCAACTACAGGTGTGCGCTACCAAACCTGGCTAACTTTTTTATTTATTGTAGAGATGAGGTCTCACAAAGTTGCCCAGGCTGTTCTTGATTCATGGGCTCAGGCAATCCTGTCACCTTGGCCTCCCAAATTTACTTGACCCAATAGTTGTTCTAAAAGCACATTGATTAATTTCCACGTATTTGTTAATTTTTCCATTATTCCTCCTGTTAATAATTTTGTAATATCAATGTAGTCAGAAATGAGTTGATATAATTTCTTTATTGTTAAAACTATTTTTGGGGTCAAACACATGATGTATCTTTCTTGTACCCTTGAGAAGATTGTGTATTCTGTTACTATTGGATGGAATACTCTCTATGTGTTTGTTAGGTTCATTTGGTCAAAATCAGTTCAAGTCCAATGTCTCCTTATTGCATTATGAATTTTCTGTCTGTATAATAACTCTGTTTGAAAACAGATTATTTAAATATCCTACTGTTGTGTCATAGTCTGTGTCTCCCTTCAAGTCCTTTAATGTTTATTTTATATATTGTATTGCTTTAGTATTGGGTGTATACTATATATAGTTGTTATTTTCTTATGAATAGATTTTTA
>NW_007109363.1:0-768 GCF_000164805.1 Carlito syrichta
CAACATGTATAAGATTGAAATAGGACAACTATCTATCACCATACACATTAACTCTAAATGGATCAAAGACCTAAACGTAAAACAAATTATAATAATGTTTGAAAACGCAGGAGACACCAATAGGGAAACTGTAATCGGAAATTAATTCCTCATCAGGGCCCAAAATACCCATGCATTAAGAAGTAAGTAAGAAAAGTGGGATCTCAAAAAAATAATATACTTCTGCAAAACAAAGGAAACAGACAGAAGACCACGTATACATACAACAGAATGGCAAAAACGATTCTACAACTATGTATCTGTAAAGAAGCATTACATCTAGGATCTACAGGAAATTCAAACACTTAGAAAAAGAAGGCAAGCATTCCCTTTGCAAAGTGTGCAAATACGTGAGTGGACACATTTCATAAGAAGAGATACGGGCAGCCAGGAGACACATGAAAATTGCCCAGCCACACTAATCATCAAAGAAATGCAAATGAAACCACGTTGAAATTCCAAATACCCCCTGTAAGACTGGCCATCATTAACAAAACAAACTATAACAGATGCAGGTCAGAATTTTGGAAGAAAAAAATTCATCTACACTGCACGTGGACTGAAAAGTAGAGCAACATCTTTGGAAAACTGTGGTGGTTTGTAAAGGGACAAGATATTGACGTACCATGTGACACAGAATTTCCACAGTAGAGAATATACCTGTAGGAACTCAAATAATTTTACCAAAAAGATACCTGCGCCCCTATGTTTTTGTAGCTCTAAACACAA
>NW_007109364.1:0-787 GCF_000164805.1 Carlito syrichta
CTTCTTAGAAGGTCAAGAGAAAAAGCATGCTGGAGGGAGGCAGGAGAAGGACCTGGGCCAGCCAGGAGAGGTCAAGAGGCTGAGAGTTGCCCAGGAAGTGCTGGGAAGGAGATGGGACGGGGAGTGAAAGGGTGACTGCCTATCAGCGCCTGTGGGGCAGGGGAGAGGTTGGTCAGTGTGTGTACTAGTTTGCGATTAGAGGAGCGTGAATTCAGGTGTGCTATGGCACTGTATGGTGACCCTGGCAAATAACGATGTCCTGAATATTCCAAGATAGCCAGGAGAGAAGTTTTTAAATGTTATCACCACAAAGAATAGTGAATGTTCAAAGTGGTGGATATGGACTCATCTTGATTTGGTCATTGTATTATGGTCTGAGTAATGCTCAACTGCTCCCCTTGATACCAATAAATCAAGAGGGCAGGGACCTGGTGGAAAGAAGTGCATGTATGACTTCGAATCCAGGGAGCACAGCCAGACTCGAGGTCTTTCTAAAATGGTTCTGTTCACCCTCCAGGTTTTTACAGTTCACTTTTATCAGTCCAGAGTTGTTAGTACGTTAGTCACGTGACCGCCAGAGCATTGTATAGAACTTGAGATCGGCCACATGGATCATAGTAACATTTTTTGATCCAGACCAGACCTGAGACATCAAGCATTACACAAAAGTGAGACAATCACCAGGCTTACAATTACACCGATTCTATATTATTCAAACTTATAACCATTCAGAAAAAGAATTAAAGGAGATTTGCATCTTTCGGTTGATGGAGTGTAGACTACCGGG
>NW_007109365.1:0-669 GCF_000164805.1 Carlito syrichta
CGTTTTACGAATGTTAAACCAGCCTTGCATGCCAGGAATGAAGCCTACTTGGTCATGGTGGATGATTTTTGAGATGTATTGCTGAATCCGGTTTGCTAGGATTTTGTTGAGAATTTTAGCATCTATGTTCATCAAAGATATTGGCCTGTAGTTCTCTTTCTTTGTTGGATCTTTACCTGGCTTGGGTATCAATTCGATGTTGCCTTCATAAAATGATTTGGGGGGAGTTCCATCATTTTCAATTGCCTGGAATACCTTCAGTAGGATTGGTATCAGCTCCTCCTTGAATGTCTTGTAGAATTCTGCTGGAAAGCCATCAGGACCAGGGTTTTTTTTTGTAGGAAGCTTTCTTATTACGTAGTCAATTTCTTTGATTGTTATTGGTCTATTTAGGGTCTCAATTTCTTCTTGTTCCAACCTAGGTAGGTTGTGTGATGTCAGAAAGTCCTCCATTTCCTTATGGTTTTCAAGTTTGTTTCCATACAAGTGTACGTAGTAGTCTCTAATGATCTTTTGTATTTCTTCAGGGTCAGATGTGACTTCATCTTTTGTGTTTCTGATTATGCTTATTTGGTTTTTTTCTCGTTTTTTCTTGGTCAGTCTAGCTAGGGGACCATCAATCTTGATTACCCTTTCGAAGAACCAGCTCTTTGTTTCATTGATTTTTTT
>NW_007109366.1:0-1506 GCF_000164805.1 Carlito syrichta
TTAGCTCTCATGAGTCTCAGTTTTCTCATTCTTAAAATGGGAAAAGGAGATGAAAAGAGGGACAGCAGACTCTCAGAGCTCATTTCTAAGGTCTCTTCTTATGTAAAATTTATGTTTTTATGAATTTCCCCCAGCAGCATATATAATATAGTAGGTCACACACTACCTTTTCAAGACATCTTCAAATTTTAAAGAGAATGAATATGCACCATAAGTACTGCAGAGAATCAGTAAGTTTTAAAAAATACTATGCTGTCATTTGTAAGATATTGGGAAATTAATGAAAACAAATAAACCTCTAAAGAAACACCTTGAGAGCGAAGACACTAATGTGTATGGGTTTGTATCTCTCAGTGCTCAGCAGAATCCTTCTGACCACATATGGATTCCAGATCTTTAAGGTGCATTGTTGACATATTTATTCCTCTGAATTATATTGTATAAAACATTAAAAGTGTAGCATACAAAACAAAAAGGTGTGCCAATGATGACCCTATGGTCTGCATTTTTAGTGAAGATATCTGCATTAAATTTGAAGGGAGTTTGTTTAATGTGATCAACCTCCAAAAGTACTTCAGATAAAGGCATACAGGTTTATTTTACGATGCTATCTGAATTTGTGAGCGATGATGTAGATGAAATAAATCTGTAGGCCAGAAACTCAATTTTTTAGTATTTAAAATACAGAGAGAAAATACCACTACCTAAGAAAACCTGACATTGACAACACAATGGAAATAAGGATTAATGTAAAAAGAATAAATGGCAAGAAGTCTCATATTGGGAGCCAACATCTATAGCTACATGGCTGAGGCCTGTAAAGGCCCATCTGGAAGATCGCCTCTGACATAGGATCAGTTATACCTATGATATTGGCATGTGATTAGTGACCAGTGAGCATACATGGCAGTAAAATTTATAAGTAAATCTCTATACATCTGATGGAAAGTTGCACAGTAAGAATTATTTTATATGACCTTGTCCCTTCTAAGTTGTACTTTTTTCTAGATATTTTTAAACTTCTATTTCCTTGTAGACTGGTTAGTCAGCTCTTGTTCCCAAAGGCAGTTTCTCCTAGGACTAAGATTAGAAACTAAATTACCATGATAGTTTTGTCGCCCTGCCCCTAGCCAGGCAGAACGTTTTCTTTTGTTTCGTTAATTACCGAAACTCTGTCTGCTTCAGCCCATGGCCGCCATCTTGGCAACCCTGCATTTCCTTGTTCAAGAGTGTGACAGCTACTATTTGATTTTTAGAGTAGACTTGTTAGGATAAAATATATACATATACACTCATAGCTGCATAAATCTATGCTTGCTGTTTTGTTTCCTTTTGCTACATTATTCAAGTGTAATAGTTACTATACGATTTATGAAAGAATTAATGATGAGGTATTAGCTTAATAGGATATAGCATAGTATTAAAGTCCAATAACTAGATCATATAAAAATTAAAGTTTAGACATATGAAACATATGAATTATAGTAAAGTTTGGTAGTTAAGAAT
>NW_007109367.1:0-771 GCF_000164805.1 Carlito syrichta
CTTTGAGATAATTTTTCCATAGCTGTTCAGCTTGGAAGGTAGATGGTGCTAAGAGTTGATGTTTATTCATGTTCAATCTTGGGAAGAGGTGCTACTTTGTGTAAAGAAAAAAACAGATTTATCCTTGATTCACCACGATCTTTATGAAAGAATGAGAAAAAAGTAGAAAAGACAAAATTCAATACAAACAAAATGTGATTTTATTCTCATTCTTTTACCAACTTTTATATGCCTGACTTGTTACTTTTTGCTAATGTGCGGCCACTAATGAAATTCCAGTAATTAAATAGAAATAGATGGACTGTTAGCAGGAAAAAGAAAAATCAATGCATAAACACAGATATTGCATTTTCTCTTAATCTTCTAATGACTCTACTTTTTGTTTTCACTATTACCTGAGCTCATCTTCATAGTAGGATATGCATCCATGAAAGATTTTCTTCATTTGTTAAAAACTTTGTGGAGAATGAGGTCATTAAATCAGTCAAGTCTGCCCACTCCACTTTTTCATGCAGTTTGATCTCTTATCTCCTTGATACTAGGTGCTTGTGATAAGCAGTTTTAGGGGGAAAAGCAACTCAAAGCATGTGAAAGCTGCCATCCAGAAATAAGTGGTAGAGAAACAATAGAACTTTGATAAAACTTAGTGTTTTCTCATACATTTTTTCTGTGTGTTTGTGTATTCATTTTTATGTTAGATAGACTTCTCTAATAAAAAAAAGATTTCCTTATAGACAGTAGTTGGTGCATGATTCTTTGATTTTTTTTTTC
>NW_007109368.1:0-763 GCF_000164805.1 Carlito syrichta
GGATTGAAGAAAAGAAAAGGGGAATGGATCCTTGTTGGCTCTGCAAAAGGTTACAATCTGTTTGCAGGCAGGACACTTTTGCAGTGACTTCCTTTCAGCCTCAGTCCAACATACATATTTGATGGATGAAAGCAGAGACATGGACCCACTGACTAGGATGCTACCTCCAGGAATAGGCAGGAGCTGGGCTTGGAACTTTCCCCTTGATATAACTTGGCCTTTCTTACCAGTGGAGGAAGACTCATCATTCTTTCATTTATGTGCCCAGTAAGCTCCTGCTGAGTGCTGACTCTGAGTGGAGTTTGTTATTACATCCAGGGGAGACACAGAGAAGAATGAAGCCAGGTGCCTCATGCAGCTGAAATTCGGGGTCTAGTATAGGCCACTGAGCACATGGACCATTCCTGCAGGGGTCTTATCGTGAATTAAATGCACTTCCAGGCTCAGGGGCCCACATATGTTCAGCCCCTCCAAGGTCCTTGAGGCTTCCAGCAGTGTGTTTACATGGTCACTTGTTCTTAAAGAATGTAGATGTTAGATATTTTAACCACAGACTATTAAGCTTATGGCCATAGTATACAGTTAAGTTTCACCAAGCTCAGTGACTCAGCCTGTAATCCCGCGCCTTTGGGAGGCTGAGATGAGTGGATTGCCTGAGTCCGTGGGTTCGAGACCCGCCTGGGAAGCGAGTCCTCATCTCTACAATAAATCAAAAAATCAGCTGGGTGTGGTAGCACTTGCCTGAAATTCCGGCTACTTGGAA
>NW_007109369.1:0-882 GCF_000164805.1 Carlito syrichta
GGGGGATTTGTTGGTGTCAATGTTTATTTTTATTCCACTGTGGTCCGGAAAGGTGCATGGCAGAATTTCAGTCCTTTTAACTTTGCTTATACTTGATTTGTGTCCAATTATGTGGTCGATCTTAGAATATGTTCCATGTGGTGATGAGTAGAATGTGTATTCTGTGGTCTTTGGATGGAGTGTTCTGTAGGTATCAATTAAGTCCATTTGGTCCAAAGTTACATTGAGGTTCCGGATCTCCTTGCTGATTTTTTGTCCTGATGATCTGTCTAGGGTTGTGAGTGGGGTATTGAAGTCCCCAGTTATGATAGTGTTAGAGCCAATATCTTTCTTCAGTTTTCCAAGAAGCTGCTTTATGAAAGTTGGCGCACCTATGTTGGGTGCATATATATTTAGAATAGATATTTCTTGTTGATGGATTGAGCCTTTTATCATTATGTAGTGGCCTTCTGTATCTTTCTTGATTTTTAATAGTTTGAAGGGTATTTTGACTGAAATTAAGATGGCTACTCCTCCTTTCTTTTGTATTCCGTTCGCCTGGAAGTTTGTTTCCCATCCTCTTACTTTGAGTCTGTGGATGTCCTTTCTAGTGAGGTGAGTCTCTTGAAGGCAATAGATTGTTGCCTGATGATATTTTATCCATTTTGCCAATCTATGTCTTTTCAGTGGTGCATTTAGTCCGTTCACATTTAGGCTAATAATTGAAATGCAAGAGTTGATCCCTGTCATAAGGTTCTTACAGAGTTGTTCCTGTTTATTTGTTGTCTTTCTTTGGGTTTTGGAGTTGGTTCATGTGTGTTTTTAATCTTTTGCCTGTACTCTTGTGAAGAATGTTGTTGTTCTTTTTTCTTTTTCTTCTGTGTTCAGTACTTTCTTAACTGT
>NW_007109370.1:0-749 GCF_000164805.1 Carlito syrichta
CCAAAACCTCAATTTCTCAACCAACTCATCTTCGACAAAGACCCCACCACCTACCAATGGGGAGAGGAGAACATATTCAGTAAATGGTGCTGGGAAAATTGGCTGACCACATGCAGAAGATTGAAACAGGACCCCTATCTATCCCCATGCACAAAGGTTAACTCCAAATGGATCAGAGACCTAAATGTAAAACCTCAAACCACAAAAACCTTAGAAAAAGAAGGAAATACTCTAATGGAAATCGGAACTGGCATCCAATTCCTGTACAAAACCCAAAACCCACAGGACTTAAGAGAGAAGATAGACAAATTGGTCTTATTAAACTGACAAGCTTCTGCAAAGCCAAAGAAACCATCAAGAGAGCAGGGAGACAGCCTACAGACTGCGAAAAAGTATTTGCCAACTCTAGGTCTGACAAAGGCTTAACATTCTGGATCTACAAGGAACTGAAACTTACTGAAAAGAAGAAAACAAACAACCCCATTATAAAATGGGCAAAAGACATGAACAGACACTTCACAAAAGAAGACATTCGAGCAGCCAACAAACACATGAAGAAATGCTCAACCTCACTAATCATCAGAGAGATGCAAATCAAAACCACACTGAGATACCACCTAACTCCAGTCAGAATGGCAATTATCAACAACTCAAAAAATAACAGCTGCTGGAGAGGGTGTGGTGAAAGGGAACACTTCTACACTGTTGGTGGGAGTGTAAACTAGTGCAATCTCTGTGGAAGCAGTGTG
>NW_007109371.1:0-853 GCF_000164805.1 Carlito syrichta
GAATATAAATAAAATAATGACTAACCCAGGCCGACTTTACTAATTCTCCTAATATTTCTCTCTAGAAGCTTTCCCTATTCTTCCTGTTTTAGTGTCATCTTATTGGCTGGTAGAGAAAAAGACTGTATTAATCTTTATGACTCTTAATAATCAGAAGAAGATAAAAGCAAGCCATTACTTTGAACAGTACTCTGATTTTTGCTGTTTGACATACACCTGTACCCTTTGTCAAACTGGCTGGTTGTTTCTCTAAACAGCCTATATCCATTATAATGTATTAAATATAAGAATTCATCTGTTTCTGATTTCAACTTATGTGGCACAAAAATCTATATCTTAATAGCATGATTGTAGAATATATGAATTATATTACATAATTCTATAATCTTTTAGGTGTGGGAAACACATAGATTTTTAAAAGTCCCTTTCTATAGGAGCCGAAGCTTTAGAAGGTTTGGGGAATATTATTCTTTTTCTCACAAACTTATTTGACCATGAAAAAGTCTTATTCCATGTAATATTTCATAGGACCGGTGTCCCTAATAACACATTTTGCAGAAGGTCAAACTGATGATTCTAAAATGTGCTGCCTTTTTGGCAATAATTCTAATGTTTATGTAATTGATAGTAATTTAGTATAATTTTGCAGAACTAAATAACTGTGTTTCATGTATACCTACAAAGCCTTTTTTGGAGATTGAAAATTTCAAGCTTAGCTTTCTTATAAAATGCCATTATTCTTGACTTCCTCTCCCTGACCCTCAGGGCCCAGTTCAATGTTAATTTGTTGTATATACTCTATGTGGCTTATCAACTTCTATCTTCTTTGCCTCTGTCACTGTCACAATGCAGA
>NW_007109372.1:0-786 GCF_000164805.1 Carlito syrichta
TTTGCTGGGATTACAGGCGTGAGCCACCATGCCTGGCTGAAATTTTTTTAATACACATTACAATAACATATTAACCCCAAGGTAACATTGGATAAAATTCAAGACATTAAGGCCTGTGATCCCAACTCTTGGAAGGCTGAGGTGAAAGGATTGCTGGAGCCCAGGAGTTTGAGACCAGCCTATGCAACATAGTAAGAACTCATTTCTAAAAGAAAAAAAAAGAGGGGAAAAAGAAAAGAGAAAGAAAGAAGTCAAGAAAGAAAGACAAAAAGACATTAAAATTGAGCTCCCAGATTATTTATGGTGTTTCCATTTTCCCCTGAACAGTGGCAAATTACTACATGTTCCTCTGGGAAAAGCCTGTTGGAAGAACATTTCTAGGAAAATGCTACAGGGTTCTTTCTCAATGGCACCAGCCCTCCCCTCAAATGAGGGGCTCTGACATATTAACTAGCTTTGACTTGTTATTGGGTAAGAATTTTTGAATACCCATGACTCCAAGTTGGTTATTACCCAGCAGTCCTATCAGTTTTTTTTTTTTTTGAGTTGGAGTCTCACTCTGTCGCCCAGACTGGAGTGCAGTGGCCGCTCCCGGCCACCGCAGCCTCGACCTGCTGGGCTCCGGCGATCCTTCCGCCTCAGCCTTCCGAGTAGCTGGAACTACAGGCGCGCGCTACCACGCCCGGCTGATTTTTGATTTATTGTAAAGATGAGGTCTTGCCAAGTTGCCCTGGCAGGTCTCGAACCCGCGGGCTCAGGCAATCCACTCACCTCGGCCTCCCAAAG
>NW_007109373.1:0-838 GCF_000164805.1 Carlito syrichta
AGCTCAAGTTCTCACCATGCTCAGGCCTCGACCCCATCTACCGCCCCTCGAACATCCAAAGTCCTCCCTGGCTGGCCTCCTGTCCCCCATCTGTGCCTTGTTTTTCCTTCACCACACCTAGTGGCTCTGCCTTGGTGGGTCATGCTGGCTGTCCCCTCTGCCTGGATGCCACCTCTATGGGATCCACCCTGCCCACCCTCCTTCCACCAAGCTTGTTCCTCCTACCCTCCTGCTTTCTGTTTTTTTCAAATACATTTTTAATACATATAGTCATTTACTTATTTGTAAGTTGACTCTGTAAGATGTATCCATTCCCCAACTCCAGGATGCAAATCCCAGGACGGCAGGGATCGGGATCTTTGTCCTTTTTGTTCCAGATGGATCCCAAGTCCCCAGAGAGAACATTTTTGTCCTAGGAATGACATACGTGTGGACGTCAGGGGGCATAGCTGGCATGATCGCTAGGTGGACCCACCACACAGCAGCCCACACACTCCCGCTGACCGGGCACAGTGTGCAGGGGGCCCCGATCCACACAGACGATCTGGTCCCCAGGTAGAGATTCAGGGACATACAGGGACTGCTGGCAGCCCTTCTCTCAAGGTGCCTTTCAACTTTAATCTTTTAAATTATAAAACAAACTCCTGACAGGGGTGCCAAAAGCCACTATGACTAGTGTTTTCTGGCAGAGAAAGATTCAAGGGAGGAAAAAGGAAGGAGCATGTCACAGGAGCAGGAGGTCGAGCCAGGTTCCCGTCACTGAGCACCTCTTCACCTGCTGGAAGTTTCTTTCTGCACATGCCGCTCTTATGCTGTCAAAACTTAAGCCTTTTGTTAA
>NW_007109374.1:0-1456 GCF_000164805.1 Carlito syrichta
AGATGTATGTCTGTGGTGCTAGTGGTCATCTTATTTTGTCCAAGACTTGGATAGAACCCTGCCTACCATAGGAAACCAAAAAAAAAAAAAAAAAGACAAAAGATGGAGAGGAAGCAAATACCTTGATGACATTCTTTAAGACTCTACATTCACTTACAACTGAGTCTATTCTTGGATTAGAATAGAATTGAGGCTTTTTTCTTAAATCAGCCTAAGCCAAATTTAATTCACTTGTAACTGGGAGAAACTCAATTAACAGACACAATAAATCTCAACTTCTTCATTTGAAAAATGCAAATAATATAAAACATCTCCTAGTTTATTCACAGAATTAAGCAATGTAATATATATAACAAGTTTGGTTCACTGTCAGGAATGCAAGTACTTAGTATGTACTTGTTAGCCATTATTACTATTTAGTCATAAAGAGTACTACTGCTCTGTTGTAATAGCAGTATTTTAATAATTGATATATAATTGACATTATATCAAATTCCTATACTCTCAAAAGGAAGCTACAACACCAAACTTATGAAGATTTTACTTATACATATAAAGGAGATCATTTACTTTGCAAATACTTCTAATCTGTGTTGTACTAATGCACTAGATAATTATTTTCTTGATTTGGAAGTCATTGCAAGCTTTTATAGATCATCATTGTATCTTATTAAAACTTAAAATCTTAGGTTACTAACTTCTACTATAATTCACAACTTTAAGTTTCCAGGAGAGAATCTTATTTGAGCCCTAAGCATTTTAAAAAACTAATTACCCCAAAATCAAGGACCATATTTTATTTCATCCATATGGCACCTAACATATTAATGACAGGAACTGAATATTTTCCAGTGTCGCTATGATGACTATCAAATTATGCCAATGAAATAAAAGATAACTAGTGAACTACAAGTAGACACAGACTTTAAAATTCCATAAGTTAAAAATTGATTTTTGGAAAATTTGATCTCTAGATTGCACAGTAACAATTCATCAGCGACACATGGAAATAAATCAAGAAGAAACAAGTATTATGGAGAAATTGTTCTATGTTTCTCCAGACATTTTGAAAAACTTTTATAGATTTGGCTGTATTAGCTCCTCTGAAAAATCCTCTTTAACTTACTAATTTCATTCAATAATAATCAAACTTAATATGAGGCAATGCAGCAGTAACTTGGGAAACAATTCCCAAAGAGGGTAAGCAGGAAATTTTTATATATTGCCACAACTACAAAGTGCTTTGGGAACATGTAAAAGTTTCTCAAAGGAAGCTGAGATATGCAGAAAGCCTAGGAATTTACCAGATAAAAAAAGTGGAACGGTGGACAGGATTCTATAAAGAAAGGGAACCACATGTACAAAGTCAAGGCAACATACAGATAGTATGATAAATTCAAAGATGTAATCAAATTTAATGTGAATGGGTTTTAGAATGCCAGTCACAGGAAAATCA
>NW_007109375.1:0-964 GCF_000164805.1 Carlito syrichta
GAAAGAAGGGTATGGAGTAAGTTGCAATTTCTCTATTCAAAACAAACTGAGAATGTGAAATAGAGCATTGAACTCCAGCACTGTGATCATCCATCGACAAGATAAAAAATTCTGGTTTGGAATGTGTTATCTAAGGCCACAGAGACCACACAAATGACTCCATGAGGGTCCTGGTTTCACTGGCGAAGGCACGATTTCTGCTATTTTGGGGGACTGTCAAGAATGTTAAGTTAGAGTCACTTCTTTTTGCTGAAAGTAATAGGTTCACGAGACAAGTTCTAAGCTAAGACAAGATAGACGCATAAGTGCTTTGCTGAGGTCACTACGACCTACTTCCAATTTTCTAGTGACTTTTCTAATAATTCTAGCACCGACTAATTAAGCCACCAGCTTACTAGGAAGCCCATCTTACCTTCAAATTAACATAAGAAAAATAAGGAAACAGTTGAGGAAGAAGACATACATAAGTCTTGATTGCATTTAGCTGAAGATTTCCTTTCTTGGGGAGCACAGCAAAACTGTCACTCATGCTGTGATCTGGAATGAGCTGCCCTCAACAGGGTGAATCTGCATCAGATAATTTTTTTTCCCATTGAGATGGTGTTTCCTAATGATATTCTGTTATTGAAAATAGTTAGCAGCAGACCAAGAGGACCAAGAAAGGCATACCCCGCTTTAATCCTCTCCTGAATGGCAGCCCCCAAAACTCTAAATAATTTAACAAAAGGCTTAAGTTTTGACAGCATAAGAGCGGCATGTGCAGAAAGAAACTTCCAGCAGGTGAAGAGGTGCTCAGTGACGGGAACCTGGCTCGACCTCCTGCTCCTGTGACATGCTCCTTCCTTTTTCCTCCCTTGAATCTTTCTCTGCCAGAAAACACTAGTCAAAGTGGCTTTCGGCACCCCTGTCAGGAGTTTGTTTTATAATTTAAAAGATTAAAGTTGAAAGGCACCTTGAGAGAAGG
>NW_007109376.1:0-1216 GCF_000164805.1 Carlito syrichta
TTGCACACACACTCGAACTACTCTGCTCACTGGACTCTCAGAACCCTGCTGAGGCTGGGCTGGGTGGGATCCCAGTGTATTGCTGAAAGGGCACTCGGCCAGCCTCTTCTGATGCACAACCAATAATGGACATGCAACTTTACACAACTTTGACCACCTGCCAAACCTTAAACAATGTAAGACCAAAGAGCCATGACCATAGAAAAATGCAATGCCATACCCTAACACTAATTATTTTTAAATTGGGTGGAACCATTTTGAAAAATAATGCATTACACGTATGCAAATAGCTGAACAGTTGATCCTTACGTATTTTTAATATTACAATTTCCAGGTTTGGAATTCATGAAAGTTAGACTGCTGTCCTTATTAACAAACTGCGAAAAAAACGGTGTTAAGACTTAAGAATTTTCTGTTACCTTTCCAACTTCTTACATCTCTAGTGATTGTTTAGGTCCATAGATTTATTGTTAAGCAACGAAAGAAATGTCACTGTGACCCCACACTTTCATTATGTTGATTTGAGTTGAGTATCTAAAAACAAAAAGTTCACCCCTGCTGGATTATTCATCTAAGTTACTTCCCTGAATATAATAATTATATGTCAATAGTACTCTGTGTTTTTTCAATGCATTGTGTCATTTGATCCTCAAAATAATACATAAATGAGTATCTTTCCCTCAACTGCAGAAATGAGATACTGTAGCTTAAAAAAATGACAATGTGTTCAAGGTATATTGCTAAATCTGTTTGAAGAACTCCGCTGGTCTATAGACCCTAATCTCATGTTGTTGATATTTTGCCACTCTGCCTGCTTAAAATAAATATTCATGTCTAAGAAATGAACACTTACATCTAATGAAAAGTTAAAATGCTATTCACAGCATAATTATTTGCTATTTTGTTTACTCTTTCATATCAACTGACACTTTTTAACACGTACATTTCTGCACAATTACCTGGGAAAAAGTAACTTGAATCAATTTGAAAAATTACCATAACTTCTCTTTCAATTTTTGTGGTGGAAATAGAGACAACTGGGCTACCATTTATTCTTTTGGGTTGATGATATCTTCTGTGACTTTTCCCATCAAATGAACTTCAAAACAGAATAATTAAACATTAACAAAAGAGACTGCCTTAGAAATTTCAAATTATATCAACAGAGATATATCCTGATTAGATAAAAATAGAGATCACCAGAAACTTAGTACTG
>NW_007109377.1:0-765 GCF_000164805.1 Carlito syrichta
ATCATGCTTTGTTCCTTAGCCCAAAAGACATTTTCCCAAAAACACTGACAGGGACATTCCCAGGTAGACTAAATACCAGCAAACATTTTGTACTCTATTCTTACTTGCCAGAAAATTTAGCCAGGATCTCAAGGACTCATTGGTAGCAGTAGGTACTTTAATTTAGGGCCAATGTATCTGAGAGGTCATTCTGAAGAAAGATCTAGGAAATGGGATCTCAGGTGGTGAATGACACCACAGGAGTCTGGGAAAATTCACACACTTCCCATGGGAACCCACCCCTCCTTTTCAGCAGCAAACTAACTGGACTACACACCAGTGAACATCACAAGTATAAACCACCCTGTTTTTTTCTTTTTTTTTTTTTGAGTTGGAGTCTCGGTCCATTTCCCAGGCTGGAGTGCAGTAGCACACTCACGGCCACCTCAGTCTTGACCTGCTGGGCTCAGGTGATCCTCCAACCTCAGCCTTCCAAGAAGCTGGAACTACAGGCACACGCCACCATGCCTGGATAACTTTTTGATTTATTGTAGAGATGAGGTCTCACCAATTTGCCCAAGCCGGTCTCAAACTCCTGGGCTCAGGCCATTCTGTCACCTCGGCCTCCCAAAACGCTGGGATTATAGGTGTGAGCCACCATGCCCAGCTACCCCACTACTTTTCTTTGAAGTAATTTTAGTTTGCATACATTAGTACCCTTTTGCTAGTAACAAATGACAGTTGTCCAAGGAGGCTGCTTTGACCTATTGCACTGATGCTGAGGAA
>NW_007109378.1:0-754 GCF_000164805.1 Carlito syrichta
ACTTCTTTAATAAGCTGCTATAAAATTTATACAAGCCGGGCTCGATGGCTCAGGCTGTAATCCTGCACCTTTGGGAGGCTGAGGTGAGTGGATTGCCTGAGCCAGCGGGTTCGAGACGCCCCTGGGCAACTTGGTGAGACCGCATCTCTACAATAAAATCAAAAATTAGCCGGGCGTTGTAGTGTGCGCCTGTAATTCCAGCTACTTGGAAGGTTGAGGCAGAAGCATCGCTGGAGCCCAGCAGGTAGAGGCTGTGGTGGCCAGGAGCGGCCACTGCACTCCAGTCTGGGTGACAGAGTGAGACTCCAACTCAAAAAAAAAATTATACAAAAAGCTGACTAGAGCCACAATCTAACAAACTTACAGTGGAGGGCAAGTCTCAAGCCATTACTTGCCTGGATGTAGAAGTAGACTTTATTTCAGAGCAAACTTTATACATATCTACTATACTTAGGCTAGATGGTCAAGTCTGCTGGGTGGGGAAAATCCACGTGAGAAATGGAGCCACTAGGGAAAGGGCAGGAGGGTTTTTGAAGGTGACTGCAGTTATAACAGATAATCTATAATTTAAATATCTCTTATATCTGGAAAATTCAACTTGCCTTTATCACAGGTGTTCTATCGCCACTTAATTCAGGACTGTCCTTCTTAGTTGGCACCTCTAGATGTCAGACCAGGTATATTACTGTGGGCTCCATCTGGCAGAGTGCTCCAAGATGCTATCTCATGGTGCTGATTGCTCCAAACCCTTGCC
>NW_007109379.1:0-657 GCF_000164805.1 Carlito syrichta
CAAACTAGGAATGTCTACTTAATGTGGCCACCTATTTTCCTCCTGTGTTTCTCTTGTTTTGTTTAGCGGGGAAATGCCAATACATAAACATCTGTAGCCTCAAAAAAAATAGTAAAAATTTTGAAAAAATAGAGCAAAGTATAAATAAAAAAAACCATGTCTACAGCCCGCAGATATTTTCAACTTTTTTTTTCCCTCTATGCATATATATTTCACATAATTGGGACCATGTCATGTTATTTAACATTGTATCCTGAGTTTACCTCCATGTCATTAACAATTCTCAGAAAACATTTTAATGACCATATAAACAGCTATTTTGTTGTTAGCTGAAGTTTTTGTTGTTAGTTGAAGACTACTACATAATCTTTGAACATATAGGTATTTATGTTTTCCCTGTTGTATAATGTAGATAAAATATCTTCTTTTTTTTTGAGTTGGACTCTCACTCTGTCACCCAGAATGGAATGCAGTAGCCACTCCCAGCCACCGCAGCCTCGACCTGCTGAGTTCCGGTGATCCTTCCGCCTCAGCCTTGCAAGTAGCTGGAACTACAGGCGCGCGCTACCATGCCCGGCTAATTTTTTAATTATTGTAGAGATGAGGTCTCGCCAAGTTGCCCAGGCAGGTCTCGAACCCGCGGGCTCAGGCTACTCA
>NW_007109380.1:0-1457 GCF_000164805.1 Carlito syrichta
TTATAATATATATGGTTGCACTTGTACAATCTCCATTTGGTCCTCTTTGAGTCTACTTGATCCGTAATCAGTTGCTAAGCAAGTGTTTGTCATTTCTTTCATGCACACACTGAACAAGGAATAGGAGTTTTGGAAGGGAGATGGACTGATGTGGTTGAGTTTGCTGGCAGATGAGTGATGAGAACATCTGCATATTTGGCTGGATTAAGACATGCAGCCCTGCACTCTCTTCCCCTCTGAAAGCTGGCAATTTTGTGAGAAAGACTTGTGTAAAGCAGGCTACCCTCGTTTTGCAGACTCTAGCATACTTTTCCTGAGAAGGGCCATTCCCAGAATCAAACTACCATGGGGCATTCTGTTATACAGTTGGATTATAAAGTCAGAATGTTTACCATCTTAACAATGGAAATGTAGTGTATTTATTTTATGTGTAAAATTCTGTAGGGTAATTCTTATGCACAGTGAAGTTTGAAAACTGCTAAATTAGATATAAAAAAGGAATGAAAAAAATTCAATGTGCAGAAAGTGTACAGATATTTAAACCATTGTTCCCTTAAAGTAACTATCATGGTCCTGAAGGTGAAAGAGGGATTGTGGTGAATTTGACAGTGCCTTTCCTGCCTACATGGTTAATTCCATGTTATCTAGCATTTATAACCAATTAACTTAATAAAAGCTAAAGACTTTGGATCATTTTTAGTAAAGAGGGAAGAGCCCTAATGCAGTTTGACTAGTTATTAAATTGCAACCCTTGTACTCCGGTGGAAGCCAAACAGCATCACTGCAACTCCTTGCAACCCAAGAAGCACATCTTTGCACAGAGTCAACTCTCTTGCCAATACAAAGGGCCACTAATCACCCCAGACATACTGTATCTAAATCCAATAATGATATTGTACCTATTAACTTACTAGATTTTTACCCTAAACCTGAACTAAATTGAGTCTGTGAGAAAACAATAAATAATTAAATTCCACACATTTTAAAACATGTTCTCTTGGACTATTACTTGTAGTATCCTTCAGTTTGGACAGAAGGCTAAGAGCCTTATTAAAAGCCCTGTGTCAGATATTGGACTCCAGCCAGGGAGAGTTATCTCAGGTGTGCAAGTTACCAAATTGAATGCCACAATAAACATGCACATCGCTTGACTTAAGTTTGCTATTGCCTTACAGAGGACTTCAAAAATTTTGTGAAAACATGAAATTAAAATAGGAAAATGGAAGATATGAATTTTATTTCTGAGCATAAACTCCATCAAGTTCAAAACATGTTTGTAAGTAATGGATTAATCACCCTTAATTATTAATCCATCCCTAACGAGCTGAGGTTCCTGGGAATCTAACCATGTCAATGCAGGCTTTCTGATATTATTAACTGAAGAAAAATGAGTGCTCTTTAAAGAATTTTTTAAGATCAGGAAACAAAAAGAAGTTAGAAGGAGACAAATTAGAAAT
>NW_007109381.1:0-791 GCF_000164805.1 Carlito syrichta
TCTGATGGAGTAAGACTCCAACTCAAAAAAAAAGACCCAGGAGGCCTTTCTGAAAAAATTCATGGAAAACAAACCCATGAAAAGGAACAGAGAATAGAAGTGCACATTCCGATCCAGAGGTGAGACACAGAGGGCACCTCTGCGTGGCAGTTGGGGGATTTGTGAAATCTGGGGATACTTACAGCACCGGGCTTATGACACTGAACCAGAAGTCATGAGATTTTGTAGAAATGAGTGAATTGTCCAATGTCTGATGTGTGAGAGAACCTCCTGCTGCTGTGAAAAATAAGCAGAAAAAAATGGAGAATGCATGGAAGACTCTGGCAAGGCCCAGGAAGTGGGGAGACTTGCTGGCCGGAGCACTCATTTCTACCCGGACACACCTGCCTTCTCCTATGCACACCTGCTTTCACCTGTGCATACTTGCCTTCCCCTGTGCACATCTGTGCACACTTGACATTACCTGTGCACACTTGCCTTTATCTGTCTTCACCTGTGCACACCTGGCATCACCTGTCTTTGCTTGTGCACACTTGGCATCCTCTGTGCACACCTGCCTTCACCTGTGCACACCTACCTTCACCTGGCTTCACCTGAGCAGACCTATCTTTATGTGGCTCTGTCCTTGAGCAAGCCCCCCACCTCCTGGGACTGCAAATTCCCACTTGTGACACAAGGGAGTTGGTGAGGTCACTCTGTCTAAGACTCTTGCTCTGGAGAAGTGCCATCCTCCAGCAACACAGATTCCCTGCAAAAGAAGAGGCATGGACAGCTGCCAGAGGCCATGAGCC
>NW_007109382.1:0-840 GCF_000164805.1 Carlito syrichta
CAGTACAGAACACTGACAAAGGGAAGATATGAGGATTAATATTGGATCCTGCTCAATTTTAGAATGTTGGAAAAAGAGAAAATAATATAAACAATTTATGACATTTCTATTATGTTTTGGCAACACACATGGTACTCTATATACATTAGCTCACAGAATCCCAATGTGTTAGCTATGGTCATGCCCACTTTACAAAGAAAATTAAAATTTTTGAAGAAAAATTACTTTCTCAAGCACAGCTACTAAGTAGTAGATTCTAATTCCAGTCTATCTGATACACAAAGCCACTTTCTGCAATGCTATTATTATGTCTCTTGGGAAAGAAAAGCTGGTGGTGAAAGCTAGTTGAAGAACCAGGGCTCAAGTCTCAGACTAAGAGGCTGGTGATGTAACTTAAATGACAGGAGAGCCTTGAGGACCAAGGTTCCCCTCTGGACTTAGAGAAGATGATTCAGAAGCAGACCCTGGGTGCGCTGGGGCTTGACATGATGGATGCTTCTGGAAACTGATCTTGCCCTCACTTTCTTATACTGTGTTGACATTTTCACAAATATAAGTTAAAGCATTTGGTCTTTTGAATTAGTCAATTATTATCACAGACTTTCATAGCAAATTACAGACTGTTCCTAAAGTAGTCTATAATTAGAAATAAGATTTTATATAAATCTATGCGTGTGTGTGTGTGTGTGTGTGTGTGTATGTGTGTGATCTACTTTAGCAACACATCATTTCTTCCTCTGAATTTCTGAAAAGAGAGGCTGGGTAGAGCAAAAAGACCCAATAAATCAGTAAAAGCCACAGTTTCGAAGTCCTTCAAGGATGGTGGGTAAACTGCATTCA
>NW_007109383.1:0-743 GCF_000164805.1 Carlito syrichta
CTGCCTGACCGTCCAGGAATGAAGGCCATGGCTCACCACACATGCACACATCCTTATGTCTCCCAGGCAGCTCTTTAAAGGAACAACTTACGGAGGTGGCAGTCCCATGAAATGTACCGGTTTTTTTTTCCTAGCAAAATGTAGAATTGTTTATTTACTCATGTTTTCTTATTGAGTATTTGTTATTTCCAGCTGTTTCCTCCTACTGATAACAACATATTGAACATCTTCTTATGTGGTATGTTAGCCATATTTTAGATTTTTTTCTTAGGGTTGATTACTATAGAAATGAGTAATGAGGTTGAGGGTATTAATGCTTAACATGGATTTTTATACATTTTTGCTGAACTTTTTTTTTTTGAGTTGGAGTTTCTTTTATGTTTTTAGTTTTTTCTGAGCCTCCTTTATTAATTATTATTATTATTTTATTATAAAGACATGGGGTACAATTCAGGGTTAGGTATTCAAATATTGATTATGCAGGTACTCTTGTTGATGAGGTGTGCCTCTCCTTCCCCTGGCAGTTTCCCTTAACTGCCAATCCCATTCCCCCTCCCCTTACAGTTTCCCACTACTGCCAATCGCTTTCTTATAGCATTATAATTGTTCAAGTTCTGCTTATGAGTGAGAACATATGGAAATAAGTTCTTTGTTTCTGTGATAAATCACTGAGTATGATGGACTTCAAATCCATCCAAGTTGATGTAAAGTCCATATATTCGTCCTTCTTTATGACTGTATAC
>NW_007109384.1:0-862 GCF_000164805.1 Carlito syrichta
CTCGAGGCGGAAGGGACGACCGCGGAGATGGGCCCCCCGCTGGCCGCGGAGCTGGGCCCCCCGCTGGCGGCGGAGCCGGGCCCCCCGCAGGCGGCGGAGCTGGGGCCCCCCTACCACGTCGAGGGAACGTGAGTCAGGCCGCTCTTGGACATGGACCCTTAACCGTGAGTTCACAGACTCTTCTTTTCTTGTATTTTCTAACCTGTGTTGTGGCTTTTGCTGGAAGTGCAACTGCTGGATTATGCATGAGAGTATCCCGTTTTCTGAGAAGTGTGTGTGGAAGGACTGCCCTATTCCCACGGAATGTATGTGGCCATAAATGTGTCCACTGATTCCTCAGTGTTCGTTCTGTTCCATGGATCAATCGTTGGGGTTTTATACCATTGCCTCTGTGTTTGGTTTACTGGACTTTGGTGAAAGCAGAAAGTGTGAAACCCTACACTTTGCCCATTTTGAAGAGAGTTTGGGCTATTGCCGGTCTCATGCAATTCTTCTGAAAGACTAGACATTTGGGTTTTGGTCGAGATTTCTTTGTGTTTTTAATGCGTTGTGTAGTAGTGGCATCTTCCCACGTCATGGTTTTTATTTATTGAACCGAGCATTTCCTTTCCATTGGCTTATGTCCTCTGCAGTGTCTATCAGCATGAGTGTGTACTGTTTAGTGTACTGTTCTATTGTCCGCTTAACTTTGTTTTTGTACTATTTTGTGGTTTTGGCTGCTACGGTAATTGAATTGTTTCCTTAGTGGTTTCTTCAGGTGGACTTTGAAAGTGTAGAGAGACACCAGTTGTTTGTATGTTGCATTTGTGTCCCGCAACAATGCTGAATTTTGAGTTCTGAAAGGGTGAGTGTGTGTGAGTGA
>NW_007109385.1:0-891 GCF_000164805.1 Carlito syrichta
CACCATTATGGCCGTCAGTTCTGTTAAACACCACCTGTAATTTGGAGAATCAGTCCTGACTCACAGCTTCAGAGCAAGAGAACTCCAATGCCTATGAAAAAAGGTTATTCTTTTTTTTTCTTTCCTAAAACATTGGGTTAGTGGAAATTTTGTATATAACTACTATAATCATTGATGTGCAAGATAACTTGTTATAATAATTCCCTTAGTAATTAACTTTAGCTGACAAACTCTACCAGATGAAGCATTTAAGCAGAAAATGAACAGTAAATTGGACAAGGCCTTAAACCAGGTTAATTCTATATAAGGAGACTTTTCATAGCTATGTGATAACATAAAATCTATATAAAATATTTTATCTTCTAGTAAATATTACTATTATAATTGATTTAAAATTTTAGATACCATTTTGAAATTTTAGCTGTATCTTATTATTAAACCACATCTATTTACAAAACATGGTAGATAAATATAGTCTTAATAAAATATTAGTCTGGGCTCGGTGGCTCAGCCTATAATCCCCAGGGCTTTTGGGAGGCCGAGGTGAGAGGATTGCTTGAGCCCACGGGTTCAAGACCCACCCGGGCAACTTCGCGAGACCTCATCTCTACAGTAAATCAAAATAGCTGGGTATGGTGGTGTGTGCCTGTAGTTCCAACTACTTGGAAGGATGAGGTGAAAGGATCACTGGAACCCAGCAGGTCGAGGCTGCGGTGGCTGGGAGGGTGCCACTGCACTCCAGTCTGGGCAGCAGAGTGAGACTCCAGCTCAAAAAAATAAAATAAAAAATAAAATGAAATAAAATATTAGTTACTTTATCAAAAGACATATTCATAGCATGACCTAGTGATCTCAGAAACATGAGAAGTAGTTACACTTCATCCATGAATT
>NW_007109386.1:0-747 GCF_000164805.1 Carlito syrichta
GTGGAAGGGACAGAGCAGGTCCTTTCCTGTAGGTCAGAGTTTGTTCCCTCCTGGTACTGGCAACAGGGGCCCTGGGTCTCTGGGAGCTCTGGTGACCTCCTCCTAAGCCTCCTCCTTTGTGACTCATCAGCAGGATTGGCAAGCAACCAGACTCTACTATGCCACAGGTGCTCTTGGAGACATGGAGTGGCTTTCTTTCATCTTGGTGGAACTGCCCCCTTCACTGAAGTGTGGAAGGGAAGCAGCTATCTGAAAGTTGGTATTCTCCCTCAGTCCTCAGATGGGCATATTCAATACCACCACACTGCACAGAGGTGCTCTGCCTCCTGGTTTCCATGCTGCTCTGTAGGAAGGGTTATCACAGTGATGGTGGGCTCTTGAGAGCAAGTCACATCTGTAACCCTGACCTAGGGCTGCAACAGATGTTGATATCACAGAAATATTTATAAAGTGGGTGTACAGCACCTGCTGGAATCTGGAGAGGCAGGGAGCAGGAAGAGCGAATGCAATGCAGACCACCCCCAAAGTGATTTTCCCTCTGAACCTCTTAATAGGGAAGAAGAAGGGCACTGGGTCCAGCGGTCCTCAGGACCTGGGATTCCTTGGTCTTCATGTGGATAACTGCCAGTGCCTCTGTCCTGATTCATGACAGCACTCGGCACCTTGCTGGATGTGTGAGCAGTGCAGGTAGAAGGCCGGGGCTGTCTCTCCTTGATCGGGGGCTGCAAGGCTTGCATGTGATACCTA
>NW_007109387.1:0-1186 GCF_000164805.1 Carlito syrichta
ATTATATCCAGTTTGTCTTAGTAAAAATTCAAAACTTTATGTAGTCATAAGTATAACCAACTTAAAAAAATAAAATCCATTCTTATTTTCTTTCTCTATCATCATTTCTCAATAACGATCTTTAAAATTTGATCATTTGTTGTGCACACTAACACTTTTTTTTTTTTTTGAGTTGGAGTCTCACTCTGTCACCCAGACTGGAGTGCAATGGCCACTCCCAGCCACCGCAGCCTCGACCTGCTGGGCTCCAGCCATCCTTCCACCTCAGCCTTCCAAGTAGCCAGAATTACAGGCATGCGCTACCACGCCCGGCTGATTTTTTGATTTATTGTAGAGATGAGGTCTCGCTGCCCAGGCAGGTCTCGAACCGGCAATCCACTCACCTCAGCCTCCCAAAGGCGCGTAATTACAGACTGAGCCACTGAGCCCGACTACACTAATACTTTTTAAAAAATGAACTACCTGTTTTGGATTTAAATCTATACTTTTTTCAAAAATATGAAAATTATTATGAAGCATTATGTTTCTTCTGAAAGGGAAATGGGGTTTTAATATCTGGATTATATTTATAAATTAAGAAGCAGCAGCAGGCTTTTGAATTATTCTCGAACTCAGCAGGTTAGCAGGGACTGATAGCAGATTTAGGACATTACCTGTAATATAGAGAGCAGATTAAGCTACTTTCTGCAGCAATACCTGGCTTCACCTCCTGTGTGCAAATGGGTTTGTTGTTGAAGCAAGGCCAACGGAAATCGTAAAGTTAGCAGTGTTCACCTTTTGATTACTGCAGTTTCTTCCACTTCTGACCACCTGCCACAGGGCCCAGCAACGTGAGAGGCCCTGGGACTCAATGGTGAAGGCATGGTTCTGCCCTCAAGACTTCTGAACAACTCCCAACCGGTGCTGTAAAAAAGATATGTATACAACCATCGATGTGGTGAATATGATACCACCATATACAGAGAAGCACAGAGTTGGAAATGTTTCACTGAGGAAGGCCTTGTAGAGCCTTGGAGAGGTGGATCCATCTGGCTGGTTCAGTTCATTTACTTAGTCACTCAGCAAATGATGCTGACCCTGTACTCTGTGACAGGTCTTGTATTTGGTACTGGGCTTGTAGATACCAGGGACCAGGGATGGGAAATGGGGAGATGTGGTCAAGGGATACAAAGTTGCACATAGGTAA
>NW_007109388.1:0-1379 GCF_000164805.1 Carlito syrichta
TTCGCATCTCCTTTCTTCTGTGGAGCTCACCATTCAGATGTGACAGATTGGGTAAAATATTAGTTAGGTTAAGTCTTGCTTGCCTCCACTTAGTCATCTTTGTATGAATCTATTTTTTGAAAGACAGTTTTTAGCTGATACTCATGAAAACAGAGTACCTAGACCTGTGCCACTAAAGAAAGGAAATCCTGTCTAAGAAGGTGCATTTCTTTACAGAGCTGGTGTCATACCATCATTTGGGCACTCTGCTGGAAAAGTAGAATCAAGTCTCAAATAATGCCTTTTTAATTGTATATCCTCTCATATTATAGTTGTAGGACAGTACTGTATCATACCTCTGTGAATGTAAAATACCTTGTACCTGCTTTATGATATGTAGTAGTGACTGTGCTTTATCAGAGCTGTTTTTAATGATGTTATTCTAGAATGTTTTCTTTCCAGATGATTCAGAAGCTAATTTTTAAAAATGGTGCCAGGTACCACAACAGTAACAGAATTTTGCTATTTTGGGGGATGTTTTTTAGCCTTCCTTCTCCCCCCCTTTGTTTTAAATGGAGTGTGCTGGATGTTTCTATAATTTTGTCAGATGACTGCAGAACCTGGAAAAGCTATTGCTGCTATTGGTGCATAACATACTGCTATTATTGGTCTATATATATATATACACACATATACATAATTTGAATTTTTGGAAACTTTAACTGTGCTGTCAACTTTGGAAAAAGTATCCCAGTTTACTGTGTTGAGTTGGCATAGTACAGAAATTAACAGCCATATTGTTCTAGAAACATTAAACTTATTTTTTTTTTCATTTGTACAGGGGTAATGCACTGTATTAAATATGTAAGGTCTTATCTACATGGGTTTGATTACAGAAACTAATAAAGAATTTTCTAAATAATAAAAAAGCACTTTCTTTTCTTTTCTTCCTGTTTGTACTGTAAGGTAGAGCATGAACTCATCTGTAGAAGAGTCTGTAAGGAAAAATGCTCTGTCAATTAGAGCCTATTAAAAAGTGAAAATGTCTGTCAGGGATCTTTTCCTAGCAGGCAAGTTGAGGACTAGGATGACTTCTAAGCTTTTATTTGTATACCGTTATTTTAAGATTCCAAAACAGCACACAGAATGAGTAGGCTTCATTTAGTAGTATAGGCTCAAGTCTAGGATAATTTCGTTTGAGAGTTAAATTATGAAACAGATGTTAAAACATTTACAAACCTCAGTGAGTTATTTTTAAATTGACAGTCCAGTCATTTTAATTTAGTTTGTATATAGAAAGTTAATTCCAGCTCTGTATCATTACAAGACAAAATATTAAATGAAACTCAAACTGCTTCTTTTCTTCATGTTGTATCAAAGTCTTTTTGTTCCTTTTGCAT
>NW_007109389.1:0-824 GCF_000164805.1 Carlito syrichta
CAGCCTCATTTGTCATCCGAAAATGCAAGTGAAAACGACCTTGAGGAGTCACCAATTTTC
The DNA here is from genome assembly GCF_000164805.1 of Carlito syrichta. Classification (NCBI taxonomy): domain Eukaryota; kingdom Metazoa; phylum Chordata; class Mammalia; order Primates; family Tarsiidae; genus Carlito; species Carlito syrichta. Next base: position 61 of record NW_007109389.1, read on the forward strand.
AGTCAGGATGGCTATCATCCATCATTCCCAAAACAACAGATGCTGGCGTGGAAATGACACAAAGGGAACACTTCTACACTGCTCGTGGGAGTGTAAACTCGGACCAGCTCTGTGGATAAGCATTTGGTGATTCCTAAACGATCTAAAAATCGACCCTGCCATCCTCCTACTGGGAACATACCAGGAAGAACGAAATCCCTCTCTCCAAGAGATATTTGCACATGTATGTTTATCACCACATTGTTCGCAGTAGCAAGAACATGGAGCCAACCATCCTGCCCATCTAAAGAGGACTGGATTCAAAATATGTGGTACGTAGGAACAATGCCATATTATGCAGTTACAACGAGAACAAACTCACGAAGTTCACGGAAACCTGGATGGAGTAAGAGTCTATACTACTGGGTGACCTTTCAGGGAAGCAGAAACTGAGTATCACATGTACTCACTCATAAGTGGACCTTGAACAACCATCATAATAACGACAACAAAAAAGATTTTCAGAGTTGGGAGATGCAGGGGAGGGGGAGGGCCAGGACTTGCAGTAGTTGGTTTGTGCCCGGGGTGCCGGGACGTTCGGGGACAGGCCTGAACAACAAGGGTTCCTGTAAAATGAATATTAATATATTTCACCCTGAATTGTACCCTACTTCTTTCAAATTACAAATGAAGAAGAAAACGTTTATACCAGATCCCTGAATCCATGGCCAGTCATTAGAAAGGAATTCTTGTTTCTATAGCCTTAATCACTTTTTTCCACACCC
>NW_007109390.1:0-1400 GCF_000164805.1 Carlito syrichta
TCGGTTATGGAGGATGAGAAGGCCCCCCACCTACTGTCTGTAACCTGAATATCCAAGAAAGTTAGTCGTGTAATCAGGTCTAAGACCAAAAGTCTGAGCACCAGGAGACTCCAGGGTGTGACTACCAGTCCAAGGGCAGAAGAAGACCTACAGACCAGGCATAGGGCAAGCAAGAAGGGAGGGAGCAAAGGGGAGAAGTTTTTTCTCTGTGTTTTGTTCTATCTAGGCCCTCAGGGGATTGGGTGACACCCACCCCTGTTGGGAAGAGCAATCTGGTCCACTGAGTCCAATAAGTCAGATAGCAATCACATGTGAAAACCCCTTCCACTCTCACAGACACATTCAGAAATGACATTTAATCTGGACTTCCTGTAGCACAGTCAAGTTGACACATACAATGAGCCATCGCACTGCCTAACACGTGTGACCTGTGAAAGTTTCCAAATGCGTGATGAATGTGTGTTCAAGTTTTCTGGAATGATGGGTCCTTTTTTTTTACTTCTCTCCTCCTAAATCAGTCTGTTTTGTTCTGGACATGTTTTCTCCTATAGCCCAGGGAGAAAACTTTCATTTCCCCTTGACATGACTGCCTACAATCATTTACTATGATCCGTCAATTCTATCTCAAAGGTCTTTGAGATCCAGTCTGATATCTCCATCCAAGTCCTTAAGGTTACCAATCTGAATGATTACCAGGATCTCTGCATAATCATCATTTTCCTCATACTTTTATTCTCTGGTGCGCTAGCCACATTCATTTTATTACCTTGCTTATGTATCTTTGGTGTCTTCTTCACTGTAGAGAGAAGAGCTCTATCTTCTTACACATCACATGTCAACATTTATGACTGAAATGCATCAACTGTGGCTTGAAGGACTTGAGCACCTGTGGATTGTTCTCTTCATCTCACAGAAAGTCTCTTTGAATGCACTCTAGTATTTTCTTCAGAAGAGAAGCATGTTCCCAGTGAAATGTGGGTCCTGGCATCCACCTGAATCTGTCATGTATTACTATTGACTGCTTCTACTTTCCAACCCACAGTTCTCAGGCCAGAATTTTTTTCTCTTTCTAAGCCCACGTTTTATTTCTTGGTCTTCAAAATTCAGGCAGAAAGCTCGTATACTATCCTAGCAACCTAAAACTTCAGAATCTCTTGAAAAACATGTCAAAATTCCTGAAACTTGTCCAGAGATATTCTGATTCACGAGGCATGGGAATAAGTCCAACATTTGAACTTTAAATAAGCACGTGAGGTGATTGGAATTTAGGGAACTGAAAGAATTAATTTCATAAACTAGAGCCCCAGAAACACAGTTTGATCCTTTGGCTCCAGGGGACCTTACTACCTTCTACTACAGGTGCCTACATCTGGCCTTTGTGCTTGACCCTGACACCTGCG
>NW_007109391.1:0-646 GCF_000164805.1 Carlito syrichta
GACATGTATATTCTGTTAACAATCTTACAAATGCCAGTAAGGAAATTAATACAACCTTCATTTAAAAGGTCAGAGACAGATTACTTTTTCAATTACTAATGGCCAGTAAACATGAAAAAAAGCATGCCACTCTATGAATAGAAATGCTAATTGTAAAAATGAAATATCAATATCATTTGTTACCTAAAAAAGTAGCACAGGGTGAATATAGAAATCGATTCATCTTTCCAGATAGTCAGTTTGAGAACATGTTTAAGACTCATCAAAGCAGGCATATCCTCTGACTCAGGAATTCTAAGAAATCTCTCTTAAGAGCTATATACAAGAATGCATGTTTTTAGTGCTGTTTATTTGACAGGAATACATGGAAACAATGACAACAACAGGAATAAGTTACAGTTTATTCCTTTGTTTTTGTTTTTGTTTTTTGAGTTGGAGTCTCACTCTGTCACTCAAATTGGAGTGCAGTGGCCACTCCCGGCCACTGCAGCCTTGACCTGGTGGGCTCTGGCGATCCTTCTGCCTCAGCCTTCCAAGTAGCTGGAACTACAGGCACGCACTACTATGCCCAGCTAATGTTTTATTGATTTATCGTAGAGATGAGGTCTCACCAAGTTGCCCAGGTGGGTCTCGAAGCCGCGGGCTC
>NW_007109392.1:0-642 GCF_000164805.1 Carlito syrichta
CCTACTTGGTCATGATGGATGATTTTTGAGATGTATTGCTGAATCCGGTTTGCTAGGATCTTGTTGAGAATTTTAGCATCTATGTTCATCAAAGATATTGGCCTGTAGTTCTCTTTCTTTGTTGGATCTTTACCTGGCTTGGGTATCAATGTGATGTTGGCTTCGTAAAATGATCTGGGGAGAGTTCCATCTTTTTCAATCGCCTGGAATACCTTCAGTAGGATTGGTATCAGCTCCTCCTTAAATGTCTTGTAGAATTCTGCTGGAAAGCCATCTGGACCAGGACTTTTTTTGTAGGAAGTTTTCTTATTACGTGGTCGATTTCCTTGATTGTTATTGGTCTATTTAGGGTCTCAATTTCTTCTTGTTCCAACCTAGGTAGGTTGTGTGATGTCAGAAAGTCTTCCATTTCCTTCTGGTTTTCAAGTTTGTTTCCATACAAGTGTACGTAGTAGTCTCTAATGATCTTTTGTATTTCTTCAGGGTCAGATGTGACTTCATCTTTTGTGTTTCTGATTATGCTTATTTGGTTTTTTTCTTGTTTTTTCTTGGTCAGTCTACCTAGGGGATCATCAATCTTGTTTACCCTTTCGAAGAACCAGCTTTTTGTTTCATTGATTTTTTTGTATTATCTTTTTTGTC
>NW_007109393.1:0-763 GCF_000164805.1 Carlito syrichta
AAAAAATTGTTACTAAAGAAAAATGACTTAAAAAATCTTGATGTGTGGAACTTGTATTATATTTACCACAAAATAGATAAATTTACTCAATTTCCAATCATTTGTTTTTATTCAATAAATATTGTGACCCAGATTATGACAGGTAATTTGCTTAGTTCTGGAAATTCAGTGAATTGAACAGAAGACAAAGGAGACATGATGACCACTTTAATGGATTTTTCAGACCAGTTAGATCATAATTGTTTACTAGTGAAAGAGGTTTAGGAAAACTAAGATAAGTGAATGTTCTTATTTGTAGAATTCACAGATGCCCAGCTTATGAATAATAAACATGATTCAGAAATAAAACCCATGTTGCATGCCCATCAAGAACAACTCAGATCTCTTCTATCTCTCCTGCAGCCCTCTCTTCTTTTCTCTACCCTCATCTTTTATAACTCCTTCCCCAACCTACCTTCTTTCTGTTCTCATGCCTGCTGGTGGGTATGTGCAGGGACTTATTCCAGACTTCATTATGCAAAAAGCATGTGGACAGTAGTGACGTACACGAAGAGACTGAAAACCAAAGCAATCCCAGTCCCTTATTCCTGCCTGAAACTCTTTGCCATAGTTGATGAACTCTTTGAATAGGATCCATGGTGAAACCTGGTATCTCCAGTGGAATCCCATGACAAAACATCTCTCCTCAGATTCTAGTCTCCCTTCTCTTAGCATTGGAGTTTCATATGAACTTTGACCATTTTCCAGCAATCCCGTATTTCTA
>NW_007109394.1:0-1130 GCF_000164805.1 Carlito syrichta
CGGAAACAGAAGCCAATATTTTTATTTTTATTTATTTATTTATTTATTTATTTATTTATTTATTTTTGAGTTGGAGTCTCACTCTGTCGCCCAGACTGGAGTGCGGTGGCCGCTCCAGGCCACCGCAGCCTCGCCCGCTGGGCTCTGGCGATCCTTCCGCCTCAGACTTCCGAGTAGCCGGAACTACAGGCGCATGCTACCACGCTCAGCTAATTTTTTTTGATTTATTATAGAGATGAGGTCTCACCATTTGCCCAGGCAGGTCTTTAATCCGAGGGCTCAGGCGATCCACTCACCTCAGTCTCCCAAGGTGCGGGATTACAGGCTGAGCCACCGAGCCCATCTATAGAAGCCAATTTTTATGCCTCCTGTTAAACAATAATGATATGAAAAGCAAAATAATATGTAATATTGATATTAAAGTGACGCTGATGGTTCCTAGTCTTTGACGAGTATGACTGTCCCAAACCATGTCCCATCTAGAGGTACCTAGCCCATCACAGACCTCGGCACAACTCTTGGGGGCCCCGCCCAGACTGGTCTTGTGTTAGAGAACATAAATCTGTGTGGAGGATGCAGGGGACAGCGAGGACCCCTTCCATCTCTGCCCCAGAGTCCAGGAATTGTCAGTGTCCCCCTACGAGAGCCCTAGGACAGTGCTGTGAAAATCAAGGGTGGTCATTTTATGCCTCAGTCTAGAGACAGGCCAACTATGGGGGCTTTTTCTAGGAAGAAATTCCACAACTGAAGTGCACTTTTCAATGCTGACCCCATTACCCATAACCCAGAAGAAACCACTTTAAACCCATGTCCCCCTGGTTCCTCAGGGAGATAGGGCCTCCCCTTCCAAGGCAGAAACAAAAGAGCCCAGGCTTGGATGTCAGAACAGGGAGAGGTGGAAGTCAAACCGAGTAAAATCAAACAAGAAGACACTGGCAGTTCCTAGAAAACACATATTTTTCTTTTCAGTTATTATGACAGATATAGGAAGGTCGACAGAAAATAAAGTGCCTATATTTTAAATTTCAATAATTTTTAATGAACATAGCATTTTATTTTTAAAGCTCAAACTTAATGTAGAAAAAGATCTTTATATCGGAGAGTGTACGGGGCACCCTTTACACAAGTAA
>NW_007109395.1:0-1319 GCF_000164805.1 Carlito syrichta
GGGATTTCTTTAAGCCAGGTACCATGCTGGTTTTCTCTAAAGGACTTACTGGCTCCATGAAGTCAACCTTAATGCATTAAAATGGTCTGGTCATATCTGATTCAATGTACATCATTCTCAAAACTGACATTCAGGTCAAAGTCTTGGTAATATAACCAATGTTTCCAATCATGTCCTGCTACAAGGATAACATTCTTATTGAATTTATGTAACTAACCATATTGCTATGAAAATCAGAATGTTCAATAAGAGTTATTGAATATTGGAAGACTCAGATAGGGAGAAAAAGATAATCATTTCAAATCTGTTTCCAAAATATAATTTACCAGATTGCTGGAAGCTATATTACTTAAATAAAAAAAGAGAAAAAATACTCTTTAAGACTGGAAAACAAAACATTAAAGAACCAGCAATAGTTGTCATAAAAATTATAATTTTATATTTGTGATTCAATCAATTTCTTATTAGAGATTTGAAATTCTTATCAAGTTCAGTGATGTGACTTTCAAGTTCTCAGAACCTGTCCTTGTCAGTGTCTTTTCCATGAATCTCTTTGAAGATATACCAATTTTGTCTGTAGTTGATTTCAAGAAAACATCAGAGAAAGCAATAACTTATGCAAATGAAAAAAGATTTAAAATGGCCAGGGTCAGAGACCTGAAGAGAGTTCATTATAATGCAATTGACAAGAAAATTTGATTATTTCTGTGATTTTATAACACTTTAAAGATAATAACTCAAATTATGACTGATAACATTATACCAGGACATATCAGATTTCTAGAAAATTGTGTGCAATTTTCTTAATACTTATATTAATAACATATACCTAACAAATATAACATATTTATAGCAAATATAACAAAAATTCTATGTTTAGGATCACTTCTTATTTGACAGTGTTTCACATGTAATTTAACATATCAAATAAGCCTAGTTTAACATCTTTGCTTTCTAAGGATAGAAAACAAATCTTTTGAGATTTTCTAGGTCCCTCAGGAAAATCAAAATTGGTTTGAGTTCCAAAGCAGTATATTTATAATTTAGTTTTGATAACGTCAAAAATACCAAAATATTTAAAATCCTTGATTAAATAGGATCACAGATCACTCTAAAACATTATTCAGGTATCTATTTAACTAAATGACAAAAATTTAAAAGACCAATACAGAAAGTTATGTCTTTTTTTAATGTTAAGTTTAATATTAAGTTTTCTTAAGTAATCAAAGACCCTGATAAGACAAAATGAAACACAGGAAATTATTTTGAGAAGACTGTGACTCTTTTCTCCCAGGCAGAATATTCAACAGGTAATGAAG
>NW_007109396.1:0-599 GCF_000164805.1 Carlito syrichta
GTAAAAAAAGAGAAACTTAAGAACAATCTATTCTCAAAAGGAAGTAATAAATTAACAACCTAAACACTAGGTCTAAGTTCACATTATACACTATTTCAAATACATTTTTATCCAACTTGAAACTAATTTTCCTTCCAAATAGGCATAGAGATCACTATACTCTTTTTTCCCTTTCAAATTGCAAAATCGAAATCTAGGTTCCATATTTGAAAGAAGAGCTGAGGAGACACAGACATAAGGATATGATGCTTTGTGTAGATTGCAGCAAACAACTGAATCAAATCAACTGAAATTTTAGTGATGAAAGATAAAACTCCATTTGTAAAACAATATAAGTCAGGCTAGTGAGCCAGTACATATTGTCACAATTATGCTCATGTGCACCTTTGGGGTGACCTCAAGTCACAAGTCAATGTTTTCTCAAATGCTAAGGATTCCTGATTATAGCCTAAAATCATAGTGCCACTAACACAGTGAGAAAATGTCAGAAACGGTACCAACACATTCTCCCATGTCGCCTTGTCACTCCTGAGAAATTATACTTATTTTCTTTTTCCTTTTTTGTTTTCCTTTTTTTGTTTTTTTTTTGAGTTAGAGTC
>NW_007109397.1:0-722 GCF_000164805.1 Carlito syrichta
CAGGGCTGATGCACCCACTGTTGTAAATAGAATGTTTTCTTAATGAAGCTTCCGCTATTGTTTAGTATCCAGTTTAGCAAACCTATCTTGAGTGCCTGCTGGGAGTCAGACACATTATTAGGGTACAAATCTGCATATGTTGGGGGAAATCCTGCAGGGAGCAGTCCACCCCCTCCCATCCCACCCCCAGAAGAAGGGGCAAATACATACAACTATCTGTATGCAAAACAAAAACAAAGAAAGAAATGAAAACAAAATCTGGTAGACAGGCCCATTCCACTAGATTGTTGGGGAAATGCATTCTGGGACAGTCCTTCTGAGGCCGGCTTGACCAGCTCCATCAGAGTTGGGTTTTTTTTTTAATGGATGCATAATAGATATACATAGATGAGAAAGGACAGGCTAAGGTCATGAAGGATCAGTCTGCCCCTCACCACAACGGGTTCTAGGGAGGCTGTGGGAAGGCTCCTCAGGTCAGCTTCCAGTGTCCTTGTCCCTGATACTAAATGCTGCATTGTACAGTGGCAGTGAGGGGAATCATTGGAGCCTTGTAGTGAGAAGCTAACTTTTTTTCATCACAGGAAACTTGTTGCCTAGACTCTTTCAAAGTAAGGGACTATGAGATAGTCAGAAAATGAAAAGACAGGGAAATACTCAATGGCTGCTTTAAATAGGTGGACGAGCAACTGAAAACCATAGAGTGAAAAAGATAGGCAGGCAGC
>NW_007109398.1:0-555 GCF_000164805.1 Carlito syrichta
CGGTTAGTTTCACCAGGAACCCAGGGTGGTGAGCAACCTTCTGTTCTCTGACCTGGGGCTGACTTTTCCTAGGCAAGCTGGGATTTCAGATCACTTTTTTTTTTGAGTTGGAGTCTCACTCGGTCGCCCAGACTGGAGTGCATTGACCGCTCCCAGCCACCACAGCCTCGACCTGCTGGGCTCTGGCGATCCTTCCCCCTCAGCCTTTCAAGTAGCCTGAATTATAGGCATGCGCTACCACGCCCGGCTGATTTTTTTATTTATTGTAGAGATGATGTCGCGCTGCCCAGGCGGGTCTCGAACCCGCGGGTTCAGGCAATCCACTCACCTCAGCCTCCCAAAGGCGCGGGATTACAGGCTGAGCCACCAAGCCTGGCTTCAGATCACCTTTTGACCTTGGCTTTCATTCCCTCTTCTGTGATGCCTCCCTCATTCTTGTCCTGGGGAGTGTGGGGGGGGATGCTGGAGAATCCAATACGTTCCTCCTTCCCCCCTCCCAGTTGCTGACAGATAAAATGCAGGGCTCCCCGCCCTGTTCAAATGTCAAATGGGCAA
>NW_007109399.1:0-1051 GCF_000164805.1 Carlito syrichta
CACATGACAATGGTATTCAAGATATATTACTAAGTCTGTTTTAAGAACACCACTTGTCTATTGACACTAATCTCATGTTGTTGATATTTTTTCACTCTGCCTGCTGAAAATAAATATTCATGTCTAAGAAATGAACACATATCTAATGAAAATACCTGTCTAAGAATGAAAGCAATTATACTAAGGTGATTCATTTGAGAGCACTGTCAAATGACTCAAGAAATAAACATGCTTGATTACCAAACAAAGCAGAGACAGTTCATAATCATAAAGAGCAACATATGCCAATTCTTTAAAAATACTTGCTTTAATTTATTAGTCTAAGAATAAACTCTGCATCGGTTTAAGGAAATATAAACATATTATTTCCACTTTTTCTTTTATAAAAAAATAGATTTAGAGAACATGCTAAAGTTATCCCTAGGAGAAAATTCTACCCACGCCATTTCCATAATTCTATCCATGTGTAATATATTTTCCCTTTCCATTTTAAATATATTAAATTTGAATCACGTTCACATCAGCTTTTATTTTCAAGGATACTCTTTATGTCTAAAGTAATTAATATATTTTCAAAGTATGTTCATTCTAATGTTTTTTTTTTCCTATTTGGAAATACTAATATTAAGCAGACGAAAACATAATTTATTTTTTTCTTTGAAGTAGTGCTTAATGAGATGTTTTGGAGAGAGCTGGGAAAAAAATCAGTTACTTCAGTGTATTCAGTTACTTCATAGAAAGCCTAGTTTCTGTTATTAAGGAAAAGATATTGTCCCAATTAGGCAAATGTAAATTGATGGTGGAACTACATAAGAAAAATTATTGTTTATGCACCCAATCTCTGATTGTGAGCCAAGTAAGAATAACCAATAATATGAACTGACTCTTAGATTCTACCTATACTTTTGGATACTTGAATGTAAATAGTCTATAGCAGGTTAAGTCTCATTACACACTTGGTGAATAGTCAATTCCAAAATAACATGCTTTACCAAGCACCAGGCATAGGTCATTGCTACATTCGTTCTTCTGCGTTTGTGAAAGTACATTC
>NW_007109400.1:0-537 GCF_000164805.1 Carlito syrichta
TTCTCTCTGTAGACATGCATCATCTCCTTATATAAAATTATTTCAAGTTGTGTGTGTGTGTGTGTCTTTGTTGTAAAAGGGAGCGTGTTCTTTTTTGGATTCATTTGGAGTATCACTCAGTCGCCCAGACTGGAGTGCAGAGGCACCCTCCCCGCCACCGCAACCTCGACCTGCTGGGCTCTGGCGAGCCTTCGGCCTCCGCCTTCCAAGTAACTGGAACTACGAGCACGCACTACCACGCCCGGCTAAGTCTTCGATGTATTGTAGAGGTGAGATCTCCCCGAGTTGCCCAGGCCGGTCTCGAACCCGCGGGCTCGGGTAATCCACTCTGCTACTCCTCCCAAAGCGTGGGATTACAGGCTGAACCACCGAGCCCAGCTGGGATTGTGATCTCGATTTGGATCCGAGCTCGAACGCTGTTGGCATATAGACATGCTATTAATTTTTGAACATCGATTTTGTATCCTGGGAGTCCACCGAGGTCTCATATTAAGTCTAGGACTAATTTAGGGATGTCCTTACAGTTCTCTAAATATA
>NW_007109401.1:0-765 GCF_000164805.1 Carlito syrichta
TAAACACACACATACATGCATAGCACAATGTGAATAGGGACAAAGAACAGAAAGACCGAAGGGAAAAAAAGGAAGAGGGTTAAGGTCGAACCTTCACACGTTTATTGACATATCCCTTAAACTATAAAAAATGAATATAAAAAAGACCCAGAAGGATGAAAGAACAAAAACTAACAACAACAAAATCAAAAGATAAACATTCAATCATTCACATACACATAAAGAGAAAATGACAAATAAAAGAAGAAAGAAACAGAAAAAGAAAAGGAAAAGAAAAGAAAAATTTGGGAGGGGGAGAAGATGCAGATCAAACCCTCACTAACACATTTATGCACAATGGAAAAATATTTTTAAAATAGATGAATCAGCAAGAAAGCAGTTAAAATTTTTTAATTTAAAAAGTAGCCGGGCTCGGTGGCTCAGCCTGTAATCCCGCGCCTTTGAGAGGCTGAGGTGAGTGGATTGCCTGAGCCCACGGGTTCGAGACCCGCCTGGGCAGCGAGACCTCATCTCTACAATAAATCAAAAAATCAGCCGGGCGTGGTAGCGCATGCCTGTAATTCCGGCTCCTTGGAAGGCTGAGGCGGAAGGATCGCCGGAGCCCAGCAGTTCGAGGCTGCGGTGGCCGGGAGCGGCCACTGCGCTCCAGTCTGGGTGACAGAGTGAGACTCCAAATCAAAAGAAAAAATAAATAAAATAAATAAAAAATAAAAGGATTTGAAAAATTTAAAAAACAAAAACCAAAAGCAAACACAACAACACAAA
>NW_007109402.1:0-587 GCF_000164805.1 Carlito syrichta
AATCTATCCAAATTGCTGCCAAGTCCATATATTTGTCCTTTATAGACGCATGATATTCCATTGTGTATATATACCACATTTTCTTTATCCAGTCCAGCTTCAATGGGCAATGTTGTTGGTTCCATATTTTTGCTATTGTGAATAGAGCTGCAAACAAACATACGTGTGCAGATATATCTTTTTGGTAGAATGATTTGAGTTCCTCTGGCTATATTCCCATTAGGGGAATTGCTGGGTCATATGGAAGATCAATTTCTAGTTCTTTTAAAAATAGCCACTTTGTCTTCCTAAGAGTTTACATAGTTTGCATTTCCACTAGCAGTGTAGAAGCCTTTCTTTTTTTCCACATCCTTGCCAACATCTGTTGTTATTTGTATTTTAATGATGGCCATTCTTTTTTTTTTTTGAGTTGGAGTCTCACTCTGTCACTCAGACTGGAGTGCAGTGGCCTCTCCCGGCCACTGCATCCTCGACCTGCTGGGCTCCGGTGATTCTTCTACTTCAGCCTTTCAAGTAGCTGGAACTACAAGCGCGGGCTACCACACCCGGCTAATTTTTGATTTATTGTAGAGATGAGGTCTCGCCAA
>NW_007109403.1:0-665 GCF_000164805.1 Carlito syrichta
ACTACCTTGCTGTGCTAGCTATTGGGGTCAGATGACCCTGTTAATTATTAGATTCCAATTAAATTCCATAACAATTGCTGTGACACCAAATCAAGTACTGCTTCAAGGAAGCAGTAACATTACAGTTAAAGGACTTGGAGTTTGAAGCTAGACTACTCAAGATCAAATTTTGGCTATGCTTTACACTTTTGATCTTGGACAAGTTACATAACTTTCCTAAACCTCAGTGTTTCTAAATGTAAAATGAAAATAAAAATAGGGCCTACTTCCTGACGTCGTTGGATAAATTACTTATTGTGTAATCAGCAGTAGCCGTGGAAGGATTAAATAAGGATTGATTTTACAAAACATAAAGTACCTGGCGGTAAAGATGTGGCTCAAGTTATCTTAAGGGTTATAATTTCCTGCTCCAAGAAAATACAGATAAGAGGAACTTAGTGTAAATTTTTCAGATACTCAGCATTTCATAATTCTCAGGAAAGTTCCATAATTATCATATGTTCTGCAAAATTCTGAATGAAAACAATATAAAGCCAAAATTATTGTTTTTATTGTCAATGTTAACAAAAACTGTAGCATTATCTACTGTGGCCACTTTTTCAGAAAAAAAAATATAGCTATCTGCAATTTCTGGTTATATAACAGCTTATAAAAGCTGATATTAT
>NW_007109404.1:0-813 GCF_000164805.1 Carlito syrichta
ATTCTTATTATTATTATTATTATTTTGAGTTGGAGTCTCACTCTGTCACCCAGACTGGAGTGCAGTGGCTGCTCCCCGCCACCACAGCCTTGACCTGCTGGGCTCTGGTGAGACTTGCACCTCAGCTTTCCAAGTAGCTGAACTACGGGCACGCACTACCACACCCAGCTGATTTTTGATTTATTGTGGAGATGAGGTCTTGCCAAGTTGCCGAGGTGGGTCTCAAACCCACAGGCTCAGACAATGCACTCACCTCAGCCTCCCAAAGGCACGGGATTACAGGCTGAGCCACCAAGCCCGGCTTGTGCTAAATTATTTAAAAGTAAAGTTCTAAGAACATCTGCATATAAAAGATACAGAAGAAGAAATGATTATAATTTGAGATAAATGACAGAGAAAGAGAAAAACCAGAGAGATACGTGATAAAGTCACACCAAAAATTATTTTTTAAAACCAACAGAAGGAAATTATGGAAAAGTGAGAATAAGAGAAAGCAGAAGAAAAATAGAAATTTGATTTGTAGCGACCCAGGGACTATTGCTTGATACCTCTCATTAAAGAGGTAAAAGTAGGGAAAGGAAAAAGTCAATGTTCAGAATTTATTTCATTCCACTAGCATACTTCAAGAATGTTGTAAGGAATCATTTGAAAATTGAATATCTACTGGTGATGTACAAACCAAAATATTTCTTTTCATGCTTTAACTAAATAATACAAATAATTGTTTTATTTTAGTCATATTATATTTAAGACCCTAATTTAATCAATAATCCAGGTCATTTCATTTCATCTTTTTGGGGAGGGGTAAAAGAA
>NW_007109405.1:0-805 GCF_000164805.1 Carlito syrichta
CGTGGCTTATTAACAAGCCCATGTGGCTTTTCCTGCCTCTATGCTGTATGGTACTCTGAGAATTTCCAACAAAAAATGAAGCCAAAAAGACAAAGAGACCAATTACCTCTTTGATAAAGCCTAATTCCAAGGCTTGTGATCACCCTCCCCCCCAAAATCTAAAGTGACTTGTCTCATCTTTACTCATCAGTCATGGTCTTAGAAAAAAGACTCAGTGTTACACACCCTTTCAGACAGACTGGCCTTTGTCACAAGCCTTTGCAGAAATATTAGACATCTGACTGGTTCCCAAGACTTCCCTCATGACTTCCTGTGGACAGGGAATTATCTAATCCTTTTTCATAACTGAAACCTCTCTAGGTAAGGAGTCTGCACTAACTTTCCCTTGAAGAGTGAAGACACATCATTCCCTCATTCATTTACTCAAGAAATAGTTTTGTGCAAAATAAAACAGAAGGATCCAAAGCAGAAGAATGGTCAGTGCACTGCACTCCAGCCTGCAACAGATTGGGACCCCAAATCAAAAAAATAAAAATTAAAAAGAGAGAGAGAAAAAAAGCCTAGGACCTGATGACATCACAACTGAATTTTTCCAAGCAATTGAAGAACTAATATCAGTTTAATTCAAATTCTTCACAAAAATGGCAGAGGAGGGAACAATTTCCAACAGACTATATGAGGCCAGAATTACTCTGATAGCAAAAAGACAGACACACACACACACACACACACACACACAAACATCAACAAAACCACAGACCAATATCACTGATGAACACAGGCATTACAAGACTTAGCAAAAAAC
>NW_007109406.1:0-637 GCF_000164805.1 Carlito syrichta
CCTGCCATTGAAAATCAGTGTTCTATTACATATTTTGAGTATTTTTTCTTGGTGGTTTTAGGGGGAAGCTAAATCCAGTGCCTAGTACTCCATCTTGACTGGATGTAGAAGTCTCTCCCTTTCTCTTTCATCTCTGCCCATTTTGTTTTGTCTCTTCTTTCTCCAGCCCTGGTCTGTTCCTCCCTTCTCCTGTTCCTCCACCTCCTTCCCTACTTTCTTCCCAGACTCCTGTTCATGCTTTGGTTTCTCCTTCCCACCACGTTGTAGTTCAAGCATCACCAGATTTGCATTTTCTGGAGAGATCTGTCTCACCCCAGTTGTGTCATTCATGTGTCCATCCATGGCCTAGTCACCTGTGGTTGTTCATTTATTTGTTCATCAAACTTGGGCTGGGTTGGACCAGGTGCTGAGGAAGCATTATTGAGTACAGCAGGTTTTGTTCCTGTTCCCTGGGAGTGAAACACAAAGTAAATAATCCACAGATTTATCCAAATTCCTTGTGGTGGTAAATACACCTGAATGATCACGTCCCATACGTGTGTGCTTGGTAGCTGGAAAAAGGTAGCCAGGAAAGGTGTTTCTGACCTATAAACTGTGAGATAGAAAAAGGGCCGAAAGGGGGCCTATTCCTGGAGAA
>NW_007109407.1:0-728 GCF_000164805.1 Carlito syrichta
CGGGTCTTGAACTCTTGGGCTCAGGAAATCCTCTTGTCTCTGCCTCTCAAAGTGCCTGGGATTACAGGCGTGAGCTACCATGTCCCGCTGATCCCAGAGCAGATTGCTAATTTGCATAGATATAAGCATCTATCACTTTTTTTTTAAGTTGGAGTCTCACTCTGTCGCCCAGGCTGGAATGCAGTGGCACATTCACGGACATCCCAGCATCGACCTGCTGGATGCCAGCAATCCTTCCGCCTCAGCCTTCCAAGTAACCGGAACTACAGATATACACTACTACACCCGGCTAAGTTTTTATTTATTGTAAAGACGAGGTCTTGACAAATTACCCAGACTTGTCTCAAACCTGTGGGCTCAGGCAATCCACTCGCCTCAGCCTCCCTAAGTGCTGGAATTACAGGCTGAGCCACTGAGCCCAGCCTTATCCCTTTTTTTTTTTTTTTTTTGAGTTGGAGTCTCATTCTGCCGCCCAGACTGGAGTGCAGTGGCCGCTCCCGGCCATTGCAGCCTCAAACTGCTGGGCTCCGGTGATCCTTCCACCTCAGCCTTCTGAGTAGCTGGAATTACAGGCACGCGCTACCACGCCCGGCTGATTTTTTGATTTATTGTAGAGATGAGGTCTCATTGCCCAGGCAGGTCTCGAACCCACAGGCTCAGCAATCCACTCACCTCAGCCTCCCAAAGGCAAGGGATTACAGGCTGAGCCACCGAGCCCGGCTTGCCTT
>NW_007109408.1:0-923 GCF_000164805.1 Carlito syrichta
ATCCACTTTAGTAAGGCATTGCATTGCTATGCCATGCCACTTTCAAAAGTCCCCATTATGAAATTTCACAATAAATGGTTCATTTTGGAGAAGCATGGGTGAATATTAACAGGTAATTGTGTGTTTTTTTAGTACTTCTACTGCATAGAAAGACATCTCTTCCATGGTTGTGACTGGAGAAAGGCTATTTCTGTTTAAAACATGATAGATTTTATCCAGTGACTTCTACCAATGTATTTTCAGAATTATGTTTCATTACTGTGAGATAATGTAGTTTGTTTGCTCTTTCTAATCTGCTGATGTAAATTTTCACTGAATTTTATCACTGATGAGCAGCTGTCTCTATGGTTTTAAAACTGCTAAATTATGAGTCAGCACAGCTCTGTGTCCTTGTTGCAAATTCAGTTTTCTCAAGTTTTTCATTTTTTATTGACCTAACTATAATTCTGAATAATAATATAATAAAATTGAATATAAAAGAAAATGTTTTGAAGACACAGATACAAAACTTTGCTTTTTCCTTTTTAGATTGTGGAAGCAAATATTGAATATGGGGAACAATAACTGTATTCTTCTAAGGTCACAAGTAGAAAATAACTTATTTCATGAGCTGACCCTTGTACAACACAGGAGAGCCTGCAATTTTTTAGAGCACCTCACTTGATTTTTTTAAAGAATACATTTTGTTGTTAGCTATAGATAAATTACATAAAATTTAATGCATGCATTTTCTTTTTTCTTTTGAGCTGGAGTCTCACTTCATCACACAGTGGCACACTCATGGCCACCCCAACGTGGACTTGCTGGACTCTAGTGATGATTCTGCCTCAGTCTTCCAAGTAGCTGGAGCTACAGGCACATGATACCGCACCCAGCTAATTTTATATTTACTGTAGAGATGAGGTCTCCCCAAGTTGCCCGGG
>NW_007109409.1:0-808 GCF_000164805.1 Carlito syrichta
ATAATTTTTGTAAATACACACAGCATTTGAGAAGTATATCTGACACTAGAAAAAATATATAGAAACTAATGAAAACTATTAAAATATACACTAGAATGCATAAATTTAAAGCTAGAACTGCCTTTCTTGAAAAAAAATGTTTTCTAAAAAGATTTGGAAACTAGAGCAAAAATAAAAGAATGAACATACTACAGCAACATGAAGCACAGGGAATAAAGCTTTTAAAATTCAAAGATTGGCCAGGCATGGTGGCTGAGCCTGTTATCTCAGTACTTTTGGGAGACCGAGGCGAGAGGATTGCCTGAGCCCTGGGATTCGAGACCAGACTGAGCAACTTGGTGAGACCTCATCTCTAAATTTACACAAAGTAGCCTGGCGTTGGGGCGTGTGTCTGTGGCTACTTGGAAGGCTGAAGTGGAAGGATCACCGGAATCCAGCAGGTTGAGGCTGCAGTGGCCGGGAACGTGCCACACTGCACTCCAGCCTGGACAACAAAGAGTAAGACTCTGACTCAAAATAAAAATAAAAATGAATAAATAAATAAGAATATGATTAAAAGGTCTGGGTTCATATTCCAGTTTCACTCCTACCGGCTGTACAGGTTTACAAACGTCATTAACGTCTGTAGTCTTCAGTGCTCTGCTATAAAATGGGAACAGCATGTGCATATTATTGGGTAGTTATAGAGATTCAAAGAGAGTATTAATCATGGCTTCCGTATATTTTCAATTTTGGATATTACTGAATGTTATTTAACTGTCTTTGTCTGGAACAAGTAATCTAGTAAAAAAGAAAGAGCAAAAACGCA
>NW_007109410.1:0-808 GCF_000164805.1 Carlito syrichta
TTTATGAATTTGGATGAAGAAATATGTCTATCGTTTTTCAAGACTCTGATTACTTTTTCTAACTGACTTTAGCATTTAATTACAAATGTAGGCAACAAAGCACAGTAATATTAGAAGTAACGGGGACTTTTGTCACCAACAGAATTTGCAGACTTTTTATATTACATTATAATTGTCACTGATGCCTCACAATATTCTCTATGCTTGTAGCCACTGATAATTCAGTAGTTACTAGAACTGCTGCTAGCACTTCTAATATAATGCATTAATTAAGATGCACATATATTCTTACATCAAAAATGTGCTTTTTTCAATTATAGTTTTTGTATACTACAGCAACTGCCTTTAAATATAACTGCTTTCTCTTTCAAGCCTATATGTTTTATTTTATGCACTTAAAAAGACAATTCTAAGAAAAGGTTTATAGGCTTCATTGGAGTGCACTTAAAATTTAGAAACTCCTATTCTAATAAGATTACACCCAAGTGACCAATCCTTCTCTTTCTCTGTCTTTTCTTTCCCTTAAGAGATCTTGGCTCAGAGATTTTTGCTTCAGTTTAATAAGAACTGGAAAATATTAGTTGCATTGGATGATTCTTTTTTCTTGCTCTTCTGTCTCTTTCAGATTTTATTTATGGGATAGATCAGATCTACTTGAATCACAAAGGTCTCAAAACTCAGATTTAGAACCTAGGAATAAATGAGTAGTCTTAGGGTTGACTTAAGCTTGAGGCTATCTATATCCGCAACCTAAATATGTCTCAGTTTTATTCACTAACTTTCCTATTTAATTCTGTCTTAATTTGTG
>NW_007109411.1:0-1115 GCF_000164805.1 Carlito syrichta
CCATATATTTGTCCTTTATAGACGCATGATATTCCATTGTGTATATATACCACATTTTCTTTATCCAGTCCAGCTTCAATGGGCAATGTTGTTGGTTCCATATTTTTGCTGTTGTGAATAGAGCTGCAACAAACATACGTGTGCAGATATATCTTTTTGGTAGAATGATTTGAGTTCCTCTGGCTATATTCCCATTAGGGGAATTGCTGGGTCATATGGAAGATCAATTTCTAGTTCTTTTAAAAATGGCCACTTTGTCTTCCTAAGAGTTTACATAGTTTGCATTTCCACTAGCAGTGTAGAAGCCTTTCTTTTTCTCCACATCCTTGCCAGCATCTGTTGTTATTTGTATTTTAATGATGGCCATTCTTTTTTTTTTTGAGTTGGAGTCTCACTCTGTCACTCAGACTGGAGTGCAGTGGCCTCTCCCGGCCACTGCAGCCTCGACCTGCTGGGCTCCGGTGATTCTTCTACTTCAGCCTTTCAAGTAGCTGGAACTACAAAGCGCGTGCTACCACACCCGGCTAATTTTTGATTTATTGTAGAGATGAGGTCTCGCCAAGTTGCCCAGGCGGATCTCGAAACCACGGGCTCTGGCAATGCACTCACCTCAGCCTCCCAAAGTGCTGGGATTATAGGCTGAGCCACTGAGCCCGGCCATGATGGCCATTCTTACTGGGCTTAGGTGGTATTTCAGTGTGGTTTTTGATTTGCATTTTTTTGATGATGCCTGAGGCTGAGCACTTTTTCAAGTGTCTGTTGGCTTCCCCAATATCTTCTTTTGAGAAGAGTCCATTTATCTCTTTCGTCCACTTTTAAAAGAGACTGCTTGTTTCTTTTTTGTTTTTCCTTTCGGGCATTTGAGTTCCTTGTACATCCTAGATGTTAGGCCTTTTTCAAATATTCAATTCACAATATTTTGCATTCGGTGGCTGTTCCCCTGCTCTCTTGATGGATTGTTTCCTTTGCAGAAGCCCATTAGTGTGCTTGTCTATCTTTTTTCTTAAGGTATTTGCCTTTAGCGTTCTGAATTGGAATTGGTTGCCAGTTCCAATTTCCATAAGGGTGTCTTCTGCATTTTCTAAGATTCTTAGACTTTGAGGTTTTACATTTGA
>NW_007109412.1:0-807 GCF_000164805.1 Carlito syrichta
TTCCCCCTGACAGTTTTCTGCTACTGCCAATTGCCTTCCCACAGCATTATAATTGTTCAAGGTCACCTTATGAGTGAGAACATATGGAACTCAGTTCTTTGTTTCTGTGGTAAATCACTGAGTATGATCAACTCCAAATCCATCCAATTTGCTGTAAGTTTTATATATTTGTTCTTCTTTATGACTGCATAATATTCCATTGTGTATATGTACCATTAAAAAAAAAATCTAGTCCGCTTTGATGGGCAACAAGGTTGGTTCCATGTTTTTGCTATTGTGAATAGAGCTGCAGCAAACATACCTGTGTAGGTATCTTTTTTGTAGAATGATTTGGGTTCCTCCAGGTATATTCCCACTATGGGTCATATGGAAGGTCAACTTTCAGTTCCTTCAGAAATTGCCACACTGTATTCCAAAGAGGTTGTATTAGTCTGCATTCCCACCAGCAGCGTAGAAGTGTTGCTTTTTCTCCACATTCTCACCAGCATCTATTGTTGTTTGTTTTATTAATGATGGACATTCTTACAGGGGTTAGGTGGTATCTCAATGTGGTTTTGATTTGTATTTCTCTAATGATGAGTGAGGCTGAGCACTTTTTCATGTGTCTGTTGGTCACCCCCATATCTTCTTTTGAGATGTGTCTATTCGTGTGTTTTGCCCACTTTTTAAAGGGGTTGTTTGTTTTTTCCTTTCTGCGCATTTGAGTTCCTTGTAGATCCTAGATGTTAGGCCTCTGTCAGATATATATTTGACAATATTTTTTCCATTCTGTGGGCTGTCTCCCTGCTCTCTTGATGGTTTCTTTGG
>NW_007109413.1:0-772 GCF_000164805.1 Carlito syrichta
TTTCACAAATATAAGTTAAAGTATTTGATCTTTTGAATTAGTCACTTATTATCACAGACTTTCATAGCAAATTATCGACTGCTCCTAAAATAGTCTATTATTAGAAATAAGATTTTATGTAAATCTACGCGTGTGTGTCTGTGTGTGTGTGTGTGTGTGTGTGTGTGTGTGTGTGTGTGTGTGTGTGATCTGCTTTAGCAACACATCATTTCTTCTTCTGAATTTCTGAAAAGAGAGTTTGGGTAGAGCAAAAAGACCCAAGAAATCAGCTAAAAGCAACAGTTTCGAAGTCCTTCAAGGATGGTGGTAAACTGTATTCAAGTTTTCTCATGCTGTTAAGAGGCAATGCCCAATTTTATCATTCTGACATTTTAGAAGATCCTGCAACCTCTATCATCATTACTTAGGTTAAAAACAGATTTACCCAATTTCCCTTGAAATGTCAGCCTTGGCAAACAACCGCATCTAAGAACCACTGTTTCAATACCTCATTCTCCCACTGAAATAAACACAATTCATAGAAAATATAAATATGGTACCCTCACAAAAAGGAAGGCCAGCAGTAAGTTAAAAATACAGCTGAAAGTTAGAGAGACCTGAGGTAAGGAGTTATCACCTCCTTCCAAGCCTTGGAAGAAACACACAGCTTAGGGACGCACCGGTTACTTATACTGAGGGCGCAAGTTGTAGGTCCTGCTAACCGGTAAATGATATCCAAATAACCTCTAGGCCTGCTAATTAACAACACCCAAGCCGGCTCGGTGGCTCAGCC
>NW_007109414.1:0-833 GCF_000164805.1 Carlito syrichta
CAAAATTATCAGAATATAGTCCTATTTATATCGTATTCTAAGCAAGATATCCTGTAACATTCTCAGGCTTCCAAGAACATGATCATACATCCTCAAGTGTCCACAGCCTATAGTTTGAGAAATCTTGACCTAAATCAACCGTATTCCTTTTATAGATGAATGTTTGTCACCAGAGTTCTTGTGACTTACCCAGTTTATAAAGACAGTAAGTTATCGGATATCTGGGACTAGGACTGGAGTCTTGAATAAATGCTAAGTGTGTTCATGTGTATTCTTTATTCAAATTTCCCTACTCTCCAAGAGGAAGATAGACATTTTGGATTCCTTAGAACCTGTTCTCTGTCATGGTAAAATTATTCAACCAGCCTACCACAAAATTAATGAAGACGATACCATAATATGTGTATGGGTAATTTGAATTTTGCTTTATTAATACGAGCATGAATTTGAAAATGTACCCACGTGCTTTGCTTATTTCAGATTTTATTTGCACAAATAGAAAATGCAGAAATGGAATTTTAAAATTTAATGAGCACGATAGCCTCAAGTGTTTGCCTTTTGTGACTTTTATCTATCGGTAAGGAAGATTTAAAAAAAGAAAACTTGACGCCTGCATGTTTCTCTTTTTCAGTAGTTTGCATATAATTTTGAGTAGTCTGAGTGATAAAATCTACGTCCAGTGAGTCTTTTGTGCACATATTCAGCTAAATGCAATGCACTGTAGTGAGAATCTCTAGGGAAGGCCTCATTACATATTGTTAAAGGAGACCTGTGTCAGATTACCAGTGCCTTGAGCTGTGTAAACTGAAATCACCTAAGCATGAAGTGCAGTT
>NW_007109415.1:0-755 GCF_000164805.1 Carlito syrichta
CACTTTGCTGCTTGAACATTGTTAATGACTGTGTACTAGACACAGGATGAAGTTAAGCGTTCTGGCATAGAGTACATGGTTCTTTGCAGATGAGAGCCATCTTCCATCATGCTATCTGTTCTAGCAACTGCTTCACTCATCTTTCTTCAAAGGTTCACAGTATGCCTTTCTCCGATTCTGTACCTTTGCTTGAAATGCTTCTTGCCCTTCCAAACAGGACTCTTGTTTCTTCTTCTCTCTCCCTATTCTTGAAGACCCAGTTCTAATGTTACTGCTCAGTGAGTTTTCTCTGACTTCTAATAATCATTATAACACTTTTCCCCAAAAATAATGACAGCAGCTCACACCATGTGCCAGACACCGTGCTAAACATTTCATATTTATTGCGTCATTTAGTATTTTTAACAACACTATGAGATAGTGCTGATATTAGTCGCCATTATAAAAATGGGGAAACAGGTTAGAGAGGTTAACTAGAATTAACAGTTTCCCTGAAGTTCACTAGGACTTTATCAACTTCTCCATTATTGCTCCATAACCCTGTTATCCACATATTTATTCAAGTGGCTTCCCTCTCTCCCCCTTCTTTTTATTTTTTTTTGAGTTGGAGTCTCACACTGTCTCCCAGACTGTGTGCAGTGGCCGTTCCCAGCCACCTTAGCCTCGACCTGCTGGGCTCGGGCGATCCTGCCGCCTCAGCCTTCAAGTAGCTGGAACTACAGGCGCCTCTACTACGTCCGGCTAAGTTTTGATTT
>NW_007109416.1:0-720 GCF_000164805.1 Carlito syrichta
GATAGGCAAAAATGGTTTTGTGATAGTGTTCAGGAGACTAAATTATTCTGCTTCTTCAGAGAGACTTGTAGCCCCTATAAGCTCTCAAACTTTAGGATGGTTACTCCTAAATCTGCAGTTTTAGGTCTTTTTAACTGAAAATTCAGTCTGTCTTGAATATAGAGCTTTCTTTTATTCAGATCAGAAAGACTGCAGGTTTCTACAAAATATGTTTATCTATCTATAATTTTTAAGTAAGTACAATTTTATAAACGAGTTATTCCTAACTTCAGGATAAAAAATTATCACCTGAAGGGTTTATTACTATAGATACATATGAAGGCCTCACCTACAGATGTTTTCACACAGTGTATCCTTAGTAATACTCACGGTGCAATTTACTTGGCATCCCGTATTATTCCAAAGCAGAACATATAATGCACACACTTTGAAAGACAGAAGTGTATGTTACATTTTTATTTCATGATGTCTGGTTTATTGCAGTGCAAATCAGGAAGTGATCTATCATATTTTCCTGAACTAACGACAAAGTAAATTTTAGTACTTTAGAATTTGCATAAATCTTGGAGATTTTTTCATTTGTCATATATACAGAGACTGAATCTTGAAGAAATTAATTTGGCACAGAAATTAAATAGGGTGAGAATTTAAGTTCCCTGTTTTTGCATGGGCTCTTTACTCTAAAGCACAGTGGATTAGAGTTACAGTTTTCAGCCTCTA
>NW_007109417.1:0-865 GCF_000164805.1 Carlito syrichta
GAGAAGGACCGACTCAAGCTTCGGGAAGTAGCTGTGAGGACAGGGCGGCAGAAAATGACAGAAAATCTGAATATGGAACCGATGCAGCAGCTCGGTTTCTTGCCTTGAAGTGACAACAACCAGAGAGGGAGTCGGGTGCGGACGGAGGAGCTGGGCGCTCAGAACAGACACTGGCACTAGTGGAGGAGGGTGATCTGAGCATTGGGGTGTTGTGGAACACAGGGCCAGAGGAACCAACCGGCTTTTATCCATTGTGTTTTACAAGGTCTTCACTGGTAGGCTTTTATCTGTTTGTGGCCAGAAGACCTGACTGTGAGTGGTGTCGAGAATGAGCAACCGGGCTGGAAACAGAAGGAAGGGCCTTGAGCCCCAGGCACAGGACTCCGCAGCCCCCTAGAACCCTAGACCGAGCAAAGAGTTGCCTAGTGCCTGCTGAGAGCCCGCAACTCATTTTCAGGGCTGTTGCACCGAGGCACAGAGTTGGGAGGAAGACCCCAGAGATGAAGACAAAGTTACCCTGGAGAGTGTGCGATCTCATGGGAGATAGCACGTAGGAAATATGGTGGGCCAGGAAGCAGCGACTAATGGACATTAGCGCTAAGGACCAAGTGCCGCTACTGGAGGCCATGCGAAGGCATCACAGATCTCTGGGACTAGAGTCCGTGATTGTAGAATCACAGAATACCAAAATGTCAGAATTGGAGGTGACTTTACAGATTAGACAAATTAGTTCATCTATTTTCCACTGGGGAATTGGAGATAATCAGTGATTTGCCAAATTATTTAAGTTAACATTCACGAGTCACCTAGTCTGGTACCTGGCAATGGAGCCCACCGCCCCCTATGTCAATACTCTTACCATGGT
>NW_007109418.1:0-732 GCF_000164805.1 Carlito syrichta
TCCTGGGCTCCGGCGATCCTTCCGCCTCAGCCTTCCAAGCAGCCGGAACTACAGGCATGTGCTACCACGCCTGGCTAATTTTTTATTTATTGTAGAGATGAGGTTTTGCAAAGTTTCCCGGACTGGTCTCGAACTTGCTGGCTCAGGCAATCCACTCGCCTTGGCTTCCCCAAGTGCTGGGATTATAGGCTGAGCCACCGAGCCCAGCCTTATCCACTTTTTAAATTGGTTGTTTGTTATTAATATATTCTCTTAATTAAAAAAAGATTTCTTAATAATTAATTATAGCACCATATTGGTAGGTTTATGACTTGTGTAACATGTAATATGTATGACAATATTGCAGAAAGGAAGACAGGAGGAAATGGAGGCATGCTGTGTAAAATTGCTAGATTTTATCAGAATTAACCTGAGTAGATTATGATGAGTTAAAGATGTACATTATAATATCTAAAAAAAAAATCACTAAAAATTGAATAAAGGAATTGCTGATTGAACACCTCTAGCTTCTTTGTAAATGTAAGAAATGTTTGTTTTTTTTTGAGTTGGAGTCTCACTCTGTCGCCCAGACTGGAGTGCAGTGGCCGCTCCCGGCCACCGCAGCCTCGACCTGCTGGGCTCCGGCGATCCTTCCGCCTCAGCCTTCCAAGTAGTTGGAACTACAGGCGCGCGCTACCACGCCTGGCTAATTTTTGATTTATTGTAGAGATGAGGTCTCGCCAAGTTGCCCAG
>NW_007109419.1:0-728 GCF_000164805.1 Carlito syrichta
CCAGGCGATTGAAGAAGATGGAACTCTCCCCAAATCATTTTACGAAGCCAACATCACATTGATACCAAACCAGGTAAAGATCCAACAAAGAAAGAGAACTACAGGCCAATATCTTTGATGAACATAGCTGCTAAAATTCTCAAAAAAATCCTAGCAAACCGAATTCAGCAATACGTCTCAAAAATCATCCATCATGACCAAGTATGCTTCATTCCTGGGATGCAAGGCTGGTTCAACATTCGTAAAACCATAAACGTAATTAAATACATCAACAGATGTCAAAACAAAAACCACATGATTATATCATTAGATGCAGAAAAAGCTTTTGATAAAATCCAGCACCCCTTCTTGATAAAAACCCTTAAACATCTAGGCATATGGGGAACATACCTCAAAATAGTAAAAGCCATCTACGAGAAACCCACAGCCAGCATTCTCCTAAATGGACAAAAATTGGAACCATTTCCCCTGAAAACTGGAACAAGACAAGGATGCCCACTCTCACCCCTCCTGTTCAACATAGTATTGGAAGTCCTGGCTCGAGCAATCAGAGAAGAGAAGGCAATCAGGGGTATCCAAATAGGAAAAGAGGAAGTCAAGTTATCTCTTTTTGCAGATGACATGCTTGTGTACCTTGAAAACCCAAGAGAATCTATCAAAAACCTCCTTACACTGATAAAGGACTTTGGCAAAGTCTCAGGATACAAAATAAATGTACAAAAGACATC
>NW_007109420.1:0-718 GCF_000164805.1 Carlito syrichta
GTTTCCAGGTCTTGGACCAATGCAGCTGGTGGTGGGTGGGGGGATGGGGAAAGGAAAATAAGAGTCTTTATATGAACTCACTTTTGGAGAGTCTCACAGTGTCACCTGTGCCATTGCCATCTTAGCAGAACTCCCTTTTTCATATTTCTTTTTTGAGTTGGAGTCTCACTCTGTTGTCCAACCTGGAGTGCAGTGGCTGCTCCCGCCCACCACAGCCTCAACCTGCTGGGCTCTGGCGATCCTTCCGCCTCAACCTTCCGAGTAGCTGGAATTACAGGTGTGCGCTACCAAGCCCGGCTAATTTTTTGATTTATTGTAGAGATGAGGTCTTGCCTGCCCAGGCGGGCCTCGAACCTGCAGGCTCAGGCAATCCACTCACCTCAGCTTCCCAAAGGTGCGGAATTACAGGCTGAGCCAACAAGTCTGGCTATTTCACATTTCAAACAAATTTTGTAAGCCTCAGGG
Organism: Carlito syrichta; assembly: GCF_000164805.1. NCBI lineage: Eukaryota > Metazoa > Chordata > Mammalia > Primates > Tarsiidae > Carlito > Carlito syrichta. Next base: position 466 of record NW_007109420.1, read on the forward strand.
ACACTTGAAATAAGGCTCTACTCCAAGGCAAGTCATGCCATATAATCTGAAAATCTGAAACTAAAGTTATTTACTTATTTATATACCCCAACATATGCTATTATAACTGGGTCACATGAGGTTACTAATTTGAGATAACTCTAAAGTTGGAAATCTATAACTATGAAATGGACTTTTTATTTTTCATTTGTTTCAAAGCTTTCTCGTCGTTATAGTGAAAGGGGCTCTCCTTTTTAAAAGTTTTTATCATTTC
>NW_007109421.1:0-705 GCF_000164805.1 Carlito syrichta
TGGAATAGCTCCTGATTCTTGAAATTCTAACATGAAAATACGTGTAAGCAAATTAATGGACATTCAACATGAAGCTTTGTAAACATTATTAATCAAATTGAAAGGTGGCAGTACAACTATGTAAATACAGTAGAGAGGAAAATATATTTTGGATTCCGCATTTTATTTTAATTGCATACAGGCAATAATTATAATTGCTAGATTTATTTCAATGAATAGGTTGAGCTAACCATGTTAGCAAAAGTCATCTGCATATAAGGGAGCATTTACAACCCTTTTCTTACTTAGGTCAGATATAACTGCCAGAAACTTGCTTGCCTTATTAATTTGTTCAGTTATTCAACTTTCAGAGTTCAAAGATACATTTACTAATAATAGGGTTCAATTAGATTTTTTAAAATAACTTTTCCCTAATAATTGATGATAGCATGGAGCTGCTATTCCTCCTGTGCTTAATTGGTGAAATTGCACTGATCTAGTGACCGGAACTAAACTGCTGAAAAATAACTTGGTCAGATTTATTCATTCAAGTTTTGAAGGCTGAGTTGCTATGGCACCAAAGATTAATTTTTTTTTAAAGTATGTTTAATTTCAGTGAAAACACTGGCACATCTCTTTTGGCATTCTGTAGATAAAAATAAAGTGGACCCTTTCCCTTTTTCTTGTCTTTTTTATGTTAGCAAGTTGTTTTGGAATTCTTTTAAA
>NW_007109422.1:0-1301 GCF_000164805.1 Carlito syrichta
CAAATGTGATTATGCAGGTACCCTTGTTGATGAGGTGTGCCCCTCCCTCAGCAGTTTCCCTCCACTGCCAATCTCATTCCTCCTCCCCTGGAAGTTTCACACTACTGCCAATTCCTTTAATATAGTATTATGTTATTTGTTCAAGGTCCACTTATGAGTGAGAACATATGGCACTCTGTTCTTTTTTTCTGTGATAGATCACTGAGTATGATCGACTCTAAATCCATACAAGTTGCTGTGAAGTCCATTTGTTTATCCTTTATGGCTGCATAATATTCCATTTTGTATATGTACCACATTTTTTTAATACAGTCCAGCTTCGATGGGTAGCATGGTTGGTTCCATGTTTTTGCTATTGTGAATAGAGCTGCAACAAACATATGTGTGTGAGTATCTTTTTTGTAGAATGATTTGAGTTCCTCTGGGTATATTCTCCATAGGGGAATTGCTGGGTCATATGGAAGGTCAGTTTCTAGTTCTTTTTAGAAATTGACACACAGTCTTCCAAAGAGGTTGCACTAGTTTGCGTTACCACCAGCAGTATACCACATTGAGATACTACCTAACCCCAGTAAGAATGGCCATCATTAATAAAACAGAGAAACCAGATGCTGGTGAGAATGCGGAGAAAAAAGAACACTTCTATACTGCTGGCAGGAATGTAAATAATTCTTTTTTTTTTTTGAGTGGAGTCTCACTCTGTCACCCAGGCTGGAGGGCAGTGGCACGTACCTGGCCACCGCAGCCTCGACCTGCTGGGCTCCAGGGATCCTTCCACCTCAGTCTTCCAAGTAGCTGGAACTATAGGCACGTTACCACGCCGGCTAATTTTTGATTTATAGTAGAGATGAGGTCTTGCCCAGTTGCCCGGGTTTGCAGACTGTGCTCAATTAATTGAGACATGTAAATTTCCCATTTACTCCCTTTTCTTAGAAGTATCAGGTTTGAATAACATAATATCATGGTAATAAGTATTGTGATTTGTATAACTTTTGTATCAATGTAATTGTAAGTCTTGTGATTTGTAAAACTTTTGCATATAACAATAGGTAGTAATATATGATATCTTAGGCCTTGTTAACTCCCTTCACTCTATGGCAAGCTTGATTAGCACCTGCCTGGTGTTACCGATAAAAGCTGTGAGATACCTTTGGTAACTGACAACAGAAAATATGGACCATAAATGCCATTATTGACAAAATGTGACTGTGATTTAAGTTCTGTACAATGCTCTGCTAATCATGTAGTCAATGTATAGGTACCAACTTCCCTGAACTTATAAAAGCAGACTGTAAAACTTG
>NW_007109423.1:0-824 GCF_000164805.1 Carlito syrichta
ACTCAGGCATCAATGGATTCGTCTTACAAAAACAAGGTCAAATTTTCCACTGGTTTTATATTGCTCTCATTTTTCTAAACTTTATGATAAAAAAAAGCATGTCTTGCCAGGCATGGTGGCTCATGCCTGTCATCCCAGCACTTTGGGAGGCCAAGATGAACGGATAGCCTGAGCCCACAGATTCAAACCCAGCCTGGAAAACATGGCAAGACTTCATTTCTACAATAAATTTTAAAAAACTAGCCAGGCATGGAGGCACGTGCCTGTGGTTCCAGCTATTTGGAAGGCTGAAGTGGAAGGACTTCCTGAGCCCAGCAGGTCGAGGCTGCAATGGCCTTGAGTGAGCCACTGCACTCCAGCCTGAGCAATAGAGAAAAAAGAAAGAACTCTTGTTTTTTACATAAATGTACACACACACATACATGCACACTAATGAGATTATATAATTTATGTGCGGCCCAAGACAACTTCTCTTTGCTCAGTGTGGCCAAGGGAAGCCAAAAGGTTGGACATTCCTGTTCTAAAGGGATGCAAAGTCTTTCCTGAAATTGAAGGCGCCGGGGCTCTTTGGATCAGCCTGTAATCCCACGCCTTTGGGAGGCTGAGATGAGTGGATTGCCTGAGCCCGCGGGTTCGAGACCCGCCTAGGTAGGCGAGACCTCATCTCTAAAATAAATCAAAAAATCAGCCGGGCGTGGTAGCGCATGCCTGTAATTCAGGCTACTTGGAAGGCTGAGGCGGAAGGATTGCTGGAGCCCAGCAGGAGGCTGCGGTGGCCGGGAGCAGCCACCATACTCGTCTGGGTGACAATGAGGGGTGCAAAC
>NW_007109424.1:0-826 GCF_000164805.1 Carlito syrichta
CACAACGAGAACAAACTCACGAAGTTCACGGAAACCTGGATGGAGTAAGAGTCTATACTACTGGGTGACCTTTCAGGGAAGCAGAAACTGAGTATCACATGTACTCACTCATAAGTGGACCTTGAACAACCATCATAATAACGACAACAAAAAAGATTTTCAGAGTTGGGAGATGCAGGGGAGGGGGAGGGCCAGGACTTGCAGTAGTTGGTTTGTGCCCGGGGTGCCGGGACGTTCGGGGACAGGCCTGAACAACAAGGGTTCCTGTAAAATGAATATTAATATATTTCACCCTGAATTGTACCCTACTTCTTTCAAATTACAAATGAAGAAGAAAACGTTTATACCAGATCCCTGAATCCATGGCCAGTCATTAGAAAGGAATTCTTGTTTCTATAGCCTTAATCACTTTTTTCCACACCCAAATAAAAACACATACCCTTATTTTATGGAAATGTGCTTAGATAAAATATCCTATTGCTGATTTTTAATTAACTTATTTTTGAAATATATCCCAGTTGACTCATTCGATATGTTTCATTGAGTATAGATAGCAACTGTATACTACTGCTTAAAATGAATTGTCCCGATTTGTGTCTTTTTCCCTGCAGCGGTATGTGTAGATCTCTGGCATGTTTCCTTTCTGACCATGTTTGCGTTTTCTCATGTGTTAGTGTTACGTTGGAGTTGTTGAAATGTATCAGACTCCTACTCTGCACAATGAATGGTACCTGCTGTCAATCTCTCTCTTGTGGGGGCGGGGCTCCGGGTCCCTCGCCATTGCGGGGCTGCAGCGCCCTGGCGTGAGGACGGCGCGTCGCGTCCC
>NW_007109425.1:0-1206 GCF_000164805.1 Carlito syrichta
AGTGCATACTGAATAATTAATATTAATTTTTTTAAAAATTCACATTTTTCGTTCTTTTCCTACAGCAGCATAAATCTTAAGTTTTTGGTATTAATGGGACATGGAAATTGATCAAGCTGAGAAATTGTGCTGAGTTAATGGCAACTAGATTTTATCTCAATTGTTTAATTACTCGGTTTTAGCAATAACTACCCGAAATGTTACTTAAAAAATAATTGAAAGATCATGTCTAGTTTCCATGAGAAATAAAGTTGTAATCAATTAGCATCATCTACCTTTCAATTGGCAGTGAAATACCATTGGGTCTTGTTGTCTTTTATCATAGTGATGCCTGGAAATGTCTTACTGAACACAAATTTACAGTAGTACTTAGCTGTATCTACATAGACTTGCTAAAAGTTGCCTTTGCTTCTTTATTTTTAATCAGGTCATATTTATAAGTCTGCCAACTTGCAGATGTAAGTAACTATTTACAAGTCAAGTTATCATTTATAAAATGCAGGGCCAGAATACATCTCTAAAGTTACTTGCATTTCAACAATATTATTATTCAATGATTTTAATTATAACTTGATTTAAAAACATAAAAGACCTTTTTATTATACTCAAAACCAATCAGCTAATGCATAATTATTGAATACTGTGATTAGGCAGTCTTCTACATACCCAGTGTATAGTAATGAATAAACAGACAAGATTTTTCTCTTAAGAAACTTGTATTTGGTATATGTGTAGGGGTTAATGGAGTGACTGGGGGTGCATAAAGTACTAAACTTAAAAGTGAGATAACAAATAAACAAGTGTCATGTATTGTTATAATTATTTGACAGCAGGTGGGAGATGTTGACAATAGGAGTATAGAAAAAGCACAAGGAATATAAAGCCAATAATAAGACAAATAGTTATAAGTAGACTTTATTCAATGAATGTTTAAAAAGAAAAATAAAACATTTATGTAGTATATAAACAAAAATTGTCAAAACTTTAAGAAAAAAATGGCAAATTAAGAATAGTAGCTTTTATCCAATTATTACAATAATTGCTGGACCAAACAGTTTGAATAATGGTGAGAAAATAAATACTTGAAAACATAATTAAGGAGCTGAATTTACTTGATATATATAAAAACATGAACCCACCAATTAGATGCTACTAACTTTTCTCCTACTACACAGGGAATGTGCCCATTAATGCCAATATAATGGG
>NW_007109426.1:0-798 GCF_000164805.1 Carlito syrichta
GAGGCCTCATTAATGCCTCTCTTTCCTGTATACCCTGCATTCAATCAACCAGCACAAGCTTTACTTTAAAAATATAACCAAAACTAGCTGGGCATGGTGGCTTATGCCTGTAATTCCAGAATTTTGGGAGGCAGAAGTGAGAGGATTGCCGGAACCCAGGGATTCATGACCAGCCTGGGCATCTTGGCGAGACCTTGTCTCTACAATAAGTCAAAAGAATTAGCTGAGTATGGTGGTCTGTGCCTGTATTTTCAGCTACTTGAAGGCTGAGGCAGAAAGATCACCTGAGTCCAGCAGGTCAAGGTTATGGTGGCTGTGAGTGTGCCACTGCACTCCAGCCTGAGTGACAGAGTGAGACTCCAACTAAAGAAAAGTATATATAAATATATTTCTTATATTTATTTTATTTTATATATATTATATGTATATTTATTATATATAGTGTGTATATATATCTCTCTAATCTGATTACTTCACTTACTACTTCTATCTTCTAAGTCAAAACCCCCAACTTTCTTCCCTAAACTATTAGTTTTTTCTCACAAGTGTTTCCTGGAAAGTAGCTGGAATGGCTTTTTAGAAATGCAAGTTAGGTCATGGCATTTCCTTGTTTTAGCAGAGTATCCCATCATCCTCATAATGAAAGCTTAACTCCTTACCATAGCCTGGATAGCTCTCCCTCTTAGCCTTCTTTTCTTTGCTTTGGTTTGCTTCTCTCTTTTCTTTTCTTTTTCTTTTTTTTTTTTGAGTTGGAGTCTCACTCTGTCACCCAGACTGTAGTGTAGTGGCTGCTCCTGG
>NW_007109427.1:0-1135 GCF_000164805.1 Carlito syrichta
AAAAAAACCCCATCAGCCTGGAGGCTTATTGGCACAGCCCAAGTCTCTTCAGTAAAGTGAGGTACCTGCAAGGAAAGTTTTTGTCCCAAGGAGGAACTTCTTTAAATAAGCTGCTATAAAATTTATACAAGCCGGGCTCGATGGCTCAGGCTGTAATCCTGCACCTTTGGGAGGCTGAGGTGAGTGGATTGCCTGAGCCAGCGGGTTCGAGACGCCCCTGGGCAACTTGGTGAGACCGCATCTCTACAATAAAATCAAAAATTAGCCGGGCGTTGTAGTGTGCGCCTGTAATTCCAGCTACTTGGAAGGTTGAGGCAGAAGCATCGCTGGAGCCCAGCAGGAAGAGGCTGTGGTGGCCAGGAGCGGCCACTGCACTCCAGTCTGGGTGACAGAGTGAGACTCCAACTCAAAAAAAAAATTATACAAAAAACTGACTAGAGCCACAATCTAACAAAATTACAGTGGAGGGCAAGTCTCAAGCCATTACTTGCCTGGATGTAGAAGTAGACTTTATTTCAGAGCAAACTTTATACATATCTACTATACTTAGGCTAGATGGTCAAGTCTGCTGGGTGGGGAAAATCCACGTGAGAAATGGAGCCACTGGGGAAAGGGCAGGAGGGTTTTTGAAGGTGACTGCAGTTATAACAGATAATCTATAATTTAAATATCTCTTATATCTGGAAAATTCAACTTGCCTTTATCACAGGTGTTCTATCGCCACTTAATTCAGGACTGTCCTTCTTAGTTGGCACCTCTAGATCTCAGACCAGGTATATTACTGTGGGCTCCATCTGGCAGAGTGCTCCAAGATGCTATCTCATGGTGCTGATTGCTCCAAACCCTTGCCTAACTAACCTAGTTTATTCCTAAGTACAAGTAAAAATACACGAAAGAAAGTAGGTATTTAGAATTTAGCTTTTATTCTCATATGCTGAAAAGAGTGTTCCCCCAAAATTAGAGAAGTCCATAGCATGTCTTTATGTAAATGTGACATTATTTTCTGGTTTATCTAGCATGCTTCTTTCAAGTTATTTGTTTATTTCTTTAATAAAAATTTTAAAAATAAATGGGTTGACTTTATCTTCCATTAGTATAATTGCTGATTAATACTAAAGTTACATAGAAAGTTACA
>NW_007109428.1:0-896 GCF_000164805.1 Carlito syrichta
CTGTGTTGTTTTTTTCTAGGTCTGAGAAGAATGTTGTTGGTAATTTAATGGGTATTGCATTGAATTTGTAGATTGCCTTAGGTAAGATGGACATCTTCACAGTGTTGATTCCTCCGATCCATGAGCATGGGATATTTTTCCACTTGTTCATGTCATCTTTGATTTCTTTGAGCAGTGTTTTGTAATTTTCATTGTAAAGGTCTTTCACGTCTCTGGTTAGGAAGATGCCAAGGTATTTCATTTTTTTTTTTGTGGCTATTGTGAATGGAACTGTGTTTTTTATTTGGGTTTCTGTTTGTTTATTATTGGTGTAGAGAAATGCGATTGTCTTTTGTACATTTATTTTGTATCCTGAGATTTTTCCAAAGGCTTTTATCAATGTAAGGAGGCCTTTGACAGATTCTCTTGGGTTTTCAAGGTACACCATCATATCATCTGCATAGAGAGATAACTTGACTTCCTCTTTACCTATTTGAATACCTCTGATTGCCTCCTCTTCTCTGATTGTTTTAGCCAGTACTTTCAATACTATGTTGAACAAGAGGGGAGAGAGTGGGCATCCTTGTCTAGTTCCAGTTTTCAGGGGAATTGGTTCCAATTTTTGTCCATTTAGGAGTATGCTGGCTGTGGGTTTCTCATAGATGGCTTTTACTATTTTGAGGTATGTTCCCTTTATGCCTAGATGTTCAAGGGTTTTTATGAAGAAGGGGTGCTGGATTTTATCAAAAGTTTTTTCTGCATCTAGTGATATGATCATGTGGTTTTTGTTTTGACATCTGTTGATGTATTTAATTACATTTATGGTTTTATGAATGTGAACCAGTCTTGCATGCCAGATGAGCCTACTTGGTCATGGATGGATGATTTTTGAGATGTATTGCTGATTCGGTTTGCTA
>NW_007109429.1:0-1012 GCF_000164805.1 Carlito syrichta
ATCAACATAAAGGAGAAATGCTGTGCATGATGATACAGGGAACAATGACACAAGGTCATCCTATGATCACAAGACACTGAGTGAAGTAAAGACTAATGACACCACTGGATGGAAATCAGTGGGAAAATCCAAAGTTTGCTTACTGAAAATAAGTAAAGAAGTCTTTTATTCTCAGTGAAGTGTTCTAATGCTTTCAAATATATCTTCCATGTTATTTCCCATAATTTAAAAGAAGGCCAATCCTGTCAAACTTTCCCATTTTCTTTCTTGCTGCTCCTCCCTATTTCTTCAACCACAGTGCATCGAAGTCCGCATTGTCAAGTAATTCGAAGCTCTGTCCTGATTAATTAACCTACATAGGAGTTCAAACATCGACTGAAGTTCTATTGCAGAATAGCATAGAATAATAATAGAGACACTTGGACATGAATATGTTGTATCCTTTGTTCTTGTGCCATAATGAGCTCCATTGAGCTCTTTGACACCAGTACACAGAAGAGGGTGTGAGATCAAAAAGCTAAGCCTGATCCAGTGAAGGCTGCTCTTGAGAGCTGTGTCCAGGTATGGAAGAACCTGGAGCCATACCAGACTGACAGTCAGTCACCAAGGTGTCATGGAGCAACTTCTGAGGAAGGGACATGACCAGAAAGGGAAGCAGGACACTGTTACTGAAGCGTTATCTTCTGATAACAAATCTCCAATGTGATACAAAATTGGAGTTTGTAGATCGCACAGAAATATAACATTAGAAAATAGCAATGAGCCGGGCTCGGTGGCTCAGCCTGTAATCCCGCGCCTTTGGGAGGCTGAGGTGAGTGGATTGCCTGAGCCCACGGGTTCGAGACCCGCCTGGGCAGCCAGACCTCATCTCTACAGTAAATCAAAAAATCAGCCGGGCATGGTAGCACACGCCTGTAATTCTGGCTACTCGGAAGGCTGACGTGGATGATCGCCGGAGCCCAGCAGGTCGAGGCTGCAGTGGCCAGGAGTGGCCACTGCACTCCAGTCTGGG
>NW_007109430.1:0-784 GCF_000164805.1 Carlito syrichta
CCTGAAGTTCTCCCAAGGAATCTCCTTGTGCGCCCCAACAAAATGAGTGAAAAAAAAGCAGGACACAGCAGATGGAATTTGCTCACAGTGACCAGAGTCTGGCACCACTGCGAGGGCACAGGCTCGTGGTGACACAGGCCATAGGATGTTGCAGCCACCTGTCATGCACAGAAGGCCGTGAATTCTCAAAGCACCATTGCCAATACAGAGCAAGAGAGCATGGACACTCCACTGCAGATTGCCACCAATAGAATACACAGCTACCCAGAAGTCTCAGCCTGTCCAGGAAAAGGTGACACCATTAAAGAGAACCTTCACTTTCAGCAGCTTTAAAACAGTAAGCTTGTCATTGCTGAGATTTTTCACCTATCTACATGATACGTCAAAGTTGGGGGCTGTGTTCTGGGTATTCTCCAAGTCCATTCCCCTCCCTTCCTTGCCTGACTCTATCCCCAAGAGGCTGACTTCTAGGGACTGCATCACCAGGCTTTCTTGGCCTTGGACTTCAGAAGGGATCTGGCCAATGGGAATCACTAGTAGGTGATCAAAAGGCAGAAGATAGCCCAAGGGGCTCTCCCCTGTACCCTAGTTCCTTCAACTGCTTTCTCTGGGTCCTATCTCCAGCCTGGTTGTGACCTTTCCATGGGTGCAGCTGTCACCAGGCTCCAGGACCATTCCCTGTTTAGGTTAAGAGTGGTCATGACTTCTCAGTGTTGCTAGCTCCTGGTCCTGACTTTTCGTCTCAGTGTCTTTAATGTGCTCATACCTTTGCAACAGCCTCTTT
>NW_007109431.1:0-853 GCF_000164805.1 Carlito syrichta
GGAAGATTTATTCATAATTACTAAAACTTGGGAGTAATAACAGTGTCCTTCAGTAGTTCAACATATGAACAAACTGTGGTACAACAAGGCATTGGAATATTATTCAGAGCTTGAAAAGAAATAAGCTATCAATCTGTGAAAAGACATGGGGAAGCTTAAATGCATATTACTGTGAAAGAAGCCAGTCAGAAAAGACTACATACTGTAGCCTTTATGTGACATATTGTCATACTTACTATGACATTTTGGAAAGACAGAACTATAGAGACAGTGGTTCCCTGATATTGGGGGTAGGGAGAGATGATCAGGCAGAGTACAGAAACCTTGTATGGGAGTGAAGTTATTCTATACAGTACTCCAGTGGTGAACACATGTCATTGTACAGTCATCAAAACCTAGACAATGTACAACACCTACAGTGAACCCTAATGAAAACACAGTGGACTTTGGGTGATGATGATGTGTGAATATAGTTTCATCAGTTCTGACAATGTCCCCAGGTGGTGTAGGATGTTGATAGTGTCAGATTTTGGGCATGTTCAGGGTAAGAGAGTTTATGGGAACTCCTTGGGATTTCCACTTACTTTGGCTGTGAACCTAAAACTACGCTAAAAAATAAAGTTTACTAATTAAAAAGTACATACGCATATATCCTTTGACATTGTTAAAATTTACTTCATACAATCTGTCCATTTTATTTTTACTACTAGCTCTACCCTAGAGGTGATCAAATAAATAAATGCCTCTCTTCTTTTATATTTATTACTATTGATTTCTAAATATCTATTCAATTTATTGAATCTGACAAACATTTTTCTCTTTAATACCTGTGTTAATTATGGTTTCAGATTAA
>NW_007109432.1:0-776 GCF_000164805.1 Carlito syrichta
CTAGTTTACACTCCCACCAACAGTGTAGAAGTGTTCCTTTTTCACCACACCCTCTCCAGCAGCTGTTATTTTTTGAGTTGTTGATAATTGCCATTCTGACTGGAGTTAGGTGGTATCTCAGTGTGGTTTTGAATTGGATCTCCCTGATGACTAGTGAGGTTGAGCATTTCTTCATGTGTTTGTTGGCTGCTCGAATGTCTTCTTTTGTGAAGTGTCTGCTCATGTCTTTTGCCCATTTTATAATGGGGTTGTTTGTTTTCTTCTTTTCAGTACGTTTCAGTTCCTTGTAGATCCAGGATGTTAAGCCTTTGTCAGACCTAGAGTTGGCAAATACTTTTTCCCAGTCTGTAGGCTGTCTCCCTGCTCTCTTGATGGTTTCTTTGGCTTTGCAGAAGCTTGTTAGTTTAATAAGGTCCCATTTGTCTATCTTCTCTCTTAAGTCCTGTGGGTTTCGGGTTTTGTACAGGAATTGGATGCCAGTTCTGATTTCCATGAGAGTATTTCCTTCCTTTTCTAAGGTTCTTATGGTTTGAGGTTTTACATTTAGGTCTCTGATCCATTTGGAGTTAACCTTTGTGCATGGGGATAGATAGGGGTCCTGTTTCAATCTTCTGCATGTTGTCAGCCAATTTTCCCAGCACCATTTACTGAATAGGTTCTCCTCTCCCCATTGGTAGGTGGTGGGGGCTTTGTTCAAGATTAGTTGGTTGAGAAATTGAGGTTTTACTTCTGGAATCTCAACTCTGTTCCTTTTGATCTATATGCCCTGTTCCTGT
>NW_007109433.1:0-804 GCF_000164805.1 Carlito syrichta
GTTTTGTTGTTACCTCAGACTATAAGGAATTGATGCTCATAACATTTCAGACCCTAATATATTGACTTAATGAACATTAATGCATTAAACAAAGATATGTTTGTGTCTGGCAAGTTTGGAAGACCACATCACAGAACTGTGGGTATAATTTCAGAAACAAAGATTTGGAAGTTTCAGTTGAGTGACAGTGTGAGGTGATGGCTACAGACAGTAAGTATTGTATTCAGCAGTTGTATTAATGAGATTATAGACGATAGAAAAAGAGATTTAATAGTTTCCCTAAATTATGTCTTGTTGAAACTATAGTTAAAGTATTAACCAATGACGTTCAGCTCATTTATTTTAATGAGTAGAATTCCTAAAGAAGTGCATTTTAAAAGTGACATTGGGAAACTCAAGAATATTCAAAGAGCAGTTATTTGGATGGTAGTGTCTATAAACTCTTTTTATTGAAGGAAACTGAGGACATCAATTGCCTGGAAGCAAATGGAGATTTGGCCCTGAATAGTGTTTAAAAACATGAGGTAACATTTTGTGAATAATTTATGAGACCCCATCTTGTCAATTTATATAGCACAATGTTTGCTAAGCTTACATATTAGGTCAGAACTTGTAATTTAATATTAAATGATGTTGTTATAGTCCAAGGCAAAAACTAGAATCCTTTGGAAATAAAAGGAAAGCAGAAGTTTTACTTGATGTGCAGAGAACACTTCTTAATTATTACTAGACTCTGAATAGAATAGAGCTCCTGCAGATATCCTTGGTAGGAGGATTCCTTTGTTTTTCATTAAAGAAAAGTTT
>NW_007109434.1:0-822 GCF_000164805.1 Carlito syrichta
TCATGGTCACGACGTGGCTGGCCCCTCAAATCCTACAGGGCCATCTCACAATTTGGCTCTGAAGACATCCTTGATGGAGCCAAGTCAGCTGAACCCTAGGGACCCCATAGCAGCAGCTCTCCACCCCTCCCCACTCTCCACACAGCAGGACCAGTGCTATTTTCCATGTCCTGAACTCTTGAGCACAACCTCTTGTGAGCTTCTGCATTCCCAGAGCCTGGAAACACGTCCAGCTCATGGTAGTCATTAGCAATTGACCATAGTGAAAAAGAGAAGGTAATCTAGTATTTTGAAGAGAAATCACTTCTGGAGGTGGGGGGAGCCTGCATATCTCCACTTCTATTCTTATTTTTATTTGTATGAATATGGGGTAGGTGTGAAATTTTGTTACACGTGCATATGAAGTGATCAGCTCAGGATATGTAGCTGTCCATCAGCCAAGTACAATACTTTTTTGGTTAAGTACACTCTACTCTGCGATTGAATATCAAATATATCCCTTCTATCTCACTGTATGTCTTTATGTTTCAACCCACTTCTTTCATCCTCTCCGCTACCCTGCCTCACCCTTCCTAATGTGTTATCTGTCTTCCCACTCACTAGCCTCCATGTGATCACACTTTTGGCTCCCACAAATAAATGAGAACACTTTATTTTTGTCCTTTTGTGCCTGCTTTATTTCACTTAAGATAATGGGTCAAGAGAGTTCCATCCATGTTGCTGCAAATTACATGATTTTATTTTTGCATGGCCAAGTGACATTCCATTATGTATATATACCACATTTTCTTTACCCATTTATTTGCTGATGGACACAGGTTG
>NW_007109435.1:0-1304 GCF_000164805.1 Carlito syrichta
CCACCCTCTTAACTGGGCCCTTTGTGGCCTCCTTTTCTTCTCGAGAGGACCTTATGTAGCTTTTCAAGTCAGGTGGCTATTCTGGACACATCTCTGTGCTCCAGGACATCTGACATTCAGGTGGGAACTGATCAGATAGTCACAGGGCCACCTTGATTCAATAATCTGCATGTTTTCTTACAGCAGCCCAAAGTTTCTTGCGATAGTTGAATCTAGTAAAATGGTTCTCAATTCTGGTACCCAAGCAGAATCATGGGGGCAGCCCATGCAATGCGTGGGTACAGATGCTTGAGTCCCCACCATTCCCACTTCATTGGTTGGGATGCAGCTTGAGCATGGGAAGGTTTAAGTGCTCTCTGTTAATGCTAATAAGCCTCCAGGGTTGAGAACCACTAGGAACACTCTATCCTACAGTCTTACCTACTTCGGAAAAAGAATAAAACGCACAGTCCAATAATGTAGGGAAGCTTTACCAAACCCTGACCTCCACTTAGAATTAAAATCATAGTGATAGAAACATGAACAGGCTGGGCATAGTGACTCAGGCCTGTAATTGCAGCCGTTTGGGAAGTGGAGGTGAGAGGATTACCTGAGCCCATGGGTTTGAGACCAGACTGGGCAACATGGCGAGACCTCGTCTCTACAATAAATCTAAAAACTAGCCAGGTATCGTGGTGCATGCCTGTAGTTCCAACTACTTGGGGAGGTTGAAGTGGAGGGATCATGTGAACACAGGAGGTTGAAGCCATGGTAGCTGTGGGCAGGCTGCTGTACTCCAGCATGGGTGACACGGTGACACTCCAACTCAATAAATAAATAAATAAGAAAGAGACCTGAGTGGTTTAACTGGATAACCTGCTGGGTAAATTCTACAGACATTATCCTATATGGCATTCCAATTCCATACCCTATTTAAGAATTTCTCCACTACCAATCTAAGCCCATATGTGAACTCAAAACAGAAAAAAAAATGCTTAGAAAAAAGGGGGTCTCTGGTTGATAAAAAAGAGCCCACAATTGCAAATACATTTGCTAGTGATCAGTGACATTTAGTGAAGTTGGATTTCATATCATATTTTACTTTATTTTTATAGAACTGAATCTTACAGAACGTTATTTTTGTTCTATAATCCCATTAGTCAAAAAATAAATTTATTTCATCCGGAATGCAGTTACACTATAGTCATAAAGAAAAATGGTAGTATTTACAAAGTATTAGCTTTGGGGTATATTTTATAAAAAACACAGCTCACTGTTCTTATCTCAGATTTATCCATTATATAAGTTCTGCTATGAGTTTTATT
>NW_007109436.1:0-1004 GCF_000164805.1 Carlito syrichta
CATCTTCTCTAGATAGGCCACTGTGCCCTTCTGTGGTATAAGCCAGACCACAGTGCATGGTGCATAGGAAACTCTAGTGTCTTGCCATCCTTCTCCAAGTAAAAGCCTGTGATGTTACAGGCCTGCAAGAAACTCTGATCGGCTAGTTATCTTCCTACCTCCTCCTGCTCTGACAGCACAGCCACAGGATTCCTGCCCTTCCTCAACACACCAGACCTCTCCACCTGCCAAGACTGTGCTTGTAACAACCGGGCTACACTGGATGGCATGTCGTTTCTCTTCTTCTGGGTCTTGGTTCAAATTTTGCCTGCCTAGTGAAGTCCTCCCTGACCATGTATCCCCCTAACCTCATATATATTTTTTCTCCTTTGTACTTATTACTGTATGGCATATTAGGTGTTTCAATATGTCATTAGGAGTTTTAATATGACATATTAGGAGTTTCTTTGATAACTGTCTTCCTCCTCTGGAAGACAGATTCTATGAGAACACAAATTTTTTCTATTGTTCACTGCTGTATCTCCATTACCTAAATCACTATCTGTCACATACTGCATGTCCAGTAAGTTTGTTAAATTAATAAAGCACACGATAGTTTAGGGCAAAATTCCAATGACTTTTCACTCTTTTGAAAATCCTAAGTGTAAAAATTCTAAGACATTATTTGTGTTTAATACATTGTGCACACTAAAGGATTTTTTTTCTCAGATTTCTCACATATCAAGAATAGGAGGCAAAAATAAATCTTAGTAAATAGAGCATTGGTGAAATTTTACAAAAGAAAGATACAATCGCCTCTCTGTAATTTGAAAAAATTATACCCTCTAGAGGTTAATTTGTTGTATCACCAAGTAAAGTTAGATGTTACAGAAAAAGGAAGAATACACAGAATAGATGATCTTTCTACTGACTTGTATGAAGACTGAAGTATTTATGGATATTAAAGGTAAACAATCCCAAGGTGCTGGTTTGCTCCATTGCTGGGGAAATCAAAGTATCCCTTG
>NW_007109437.1:0-815 GCF_000164805.1 Carlito syrichta
CGGAGAGAATGAGAAAAGAAAGAGACAGAGAAACAGCAGGATTGGGAGGGTCCTCTCCCAGGTAGCTGAGAGAAAGAGAGAGAACTTTTCAGTTTTATCCCACGCCTCTTATACAGGACAAATTTCTCACAAAGGAAGGCCAAACCATACAGGCAGGATATGTTAATATCTGAGTTAAATCACACAAGCAGAGTAAGTATCAATGACTAAACTATGCATATCTTAACATCTATGCTAAGCAAGGCAATCACTTAGGATGAGCAGGTTCCTGGCCAGACTTGGCACCCCTTGGTTATCCACAGAAATGCAACTAAAACATCAGGGAAGACAAGGGAAATGTGGCTTAGTTCCTTGAACATAAGTCAAAGAACACAAACCTTGTCAGCTTGTGTTCTTGGTTTCCTTCACTCAGAATGTTACTTGATTTCAATTCTCTTTAGAGTTAACACAGATGTTGGTCCTCCTATGACGTATCCTGGTCTATGTTCCTCAGAAACTCTTAATGTTTTGCATGTACCACAGTGATACTACCACATTTTCCTCTTCAACTGTCCTATACCACATAGAAAAAAAGTTTGATATTTGCACAATGTGTCTTGCATCTATTAGGACTAAAGGAATCTTATATTTTCAAAAATAGCTAAAACTAGACTTTCAGGATGGGCTTGGTGGCTCAGCCTGCAATCCCAGGCTGGGGTGAATGAATTGCCTGAGCCCACGGCTTCAAGACCAGTCCAGCCTACTTGGCATGACCTTGTCTCTACAATAAATAAGAAAAAATAGCCGGGCATGGTAGCATGTGCCTGTAGTTCCAG
>NW_007109438.1:0-1135 GCF_000164805.1 Carlito syrichta
AGCTACGCCCAAGACTTCCTGGGTTCAAGTTCCAGTTCCAGCTCACACAGCAACATGACACTGGGCAGGTTAATTACCCTTTACTTATCTGCAACAAAGGGATGATAACTGTACCTATTTCATAAAGTTTTTATGAGGATTAAATAAATAAAAACTTGATGAGGGTTCAGAATAATTAAGGATGCCGTGTGTGCTCAATAAATGTTCCTTGCATCATAGATATGATTAGTCTCTCAGAAGCAATAGTATTCCTGTGTTTGCATTTAAGTGAGTGTATTTTTTTTGAGTCGGAGTCTCACTCTATAGCCCAGACCGGAGTGCAGTGGCACGCTCCCGGCCACCGCAGCCTCAATCTGCTGGGCTCCAGCAATCCTTCCACCTCAGCCTTCTAAAAGTAGCCAGAACTACAGGCGCGTGTTACCACGCCCGGCTAATTTTGTATTTATTGTAGAGACAAGGTCTTGTCAAGTTGCCCGGGTGGGTCTCGAACCCACGGGCTCAGACAGTCCACTCACTTTGGCCTCCCAAAGTGCTGGGATGTCAGGCTGAGCCACCGAGCCCGGCCAAAGTTAATGTATTAAATGTACTTGACAAACTGAAGTCCAGGACATTACATTCCATTTATTATCATCGTGATTTATTTCTTAAGTAGTATTTCAAAGTTAAATAACACATATGGGTTTGGGAGTCAGGCTGACTAGGGTTCCATTTATTTAGTAGTGAAATGAGCAAGTTACTATCTCTCAGCCTCAGCTTCCTTATCAATAGCAAGAATATCAATAACACACCGTCTAAGGAATTGATTACTAACAAAGGACACACATTCAGTAAACAACTGCTTTTTTACTATCTCTTCTCTGAAAGGTAATTATTGATTGATACAAAACTAAAACAAGTAACAACTGTGCTGGCATTATTAGAAAACTCTTCCAACTAAGAAAAAATCCACTCTCCATTCTGCGCCAAATGAATTGTTTCCCAGTTCATTTTTCTTCTTGGTCCTCACATATCCATCTTTCGCATAAAGAAAATGACCTCAGATTGGATCATGGGGCTCGCCATCAGCTAGTGTTCAGTAAAGAATACGTATGGCACAAGTACCATTCTCAGGCAGCTTCAGGATCAGTCCTATGAA
>NW_007109439.1:0-827 GCF_000164805.1 Carlito syrichta
CATTGGTATCAGCTCCTCCTTAAATGTCTTGTAGAATTCTGCTGGAACGCCATCTGGACCAGGGCTTTTTTTTGTAGGAAGTTTTCTTATTACGTGGTCGATTTCCTTGATTGTTATTGGTTTATTTAGGGTCTCAATTTCTTCTTGTTCCAACCTAGGTAGGTTGTGTGATGTCAGAAAGTCTTCCATTTCCTTATGGTTTTCAAGTTTGTTTCCATACAAGTATACGTAGTAGTCTCTAATGATCTTTTGCATTTCTTCAGGGTCAGATGTGACTTCATCTTTTGTGTTTCTGATTATGCTTATTTGGTTTTTTTCTCGTTTTTTCTTGGTCAGTCTAGCTAGGGGACCATCAATCTTGTTTACCCTGTCGAAGAACCAGTTTTTTGTTTCATTGATTTTTTGTATTATCATTTTGTCTTCTATGTCCTGGATTTGGGCTTTTATTTTGGTGATCTGGATTCTTCTGCTGATATTAGGGTTTTTGTGGTCTTCCTTTTCCAGCTTCTTTAGGTGGCTTGTTAGGTTGTCAATTTCTGTTCCTTCCATTTTCCTCATGTGTGTTTGTAGGGATATAAATTCCCCTCTTATTACAGCTTTTAAGGCATCCCAGAGATTTTGGTAAGATGTTTCTTTATTTTCATTTGTTTCCAGGTATCTTTTGATCTCTATTTTGATGTCATCATTGACCCAGGAGTTATTTAGCATCATGCTGTTTAGTGTCCATGTCTTTGTGGGTTTTGGGGGGACTTTGTTGGTGTCATGTTTATTTTTATTCCACTGTGGGTCCGAAAAGTGCATGGCAGAATTTCAGTCCTTTTAACTTT
>NW_007109440.1:0-608 GCF_000164805.1 Carlito syrichta
GGAAAACTGAAGGTGAAAGGATCGCTGGAGACCAGCAGGTCGAGGTTGCAGTGGCCGGAAGCATGCCACTGCACTCCAGATCTCCAACTTAAAAAAAAAAATTATTTCTTTAGATGGGGAGAGAGGAATAATAACGCAGAACACAGGACAGTCAGAAGTGCCTCTACATGCTCTTTCCTGTGTCCCCAGTCCAATTACGCAGCAATAAGACTTTCTCCAGAGTTCAATTCACCTGTAACACACCTTCTCTGCATTCCTTGGATGCTTCATTTTCAGTTCTACTATTTCTGAATTCAACAATTCAAACCCCTCATCAATCCTAGCAGATTTTTGACTTCCTGTAATGTTACTGTTTAAAATATTGCAACGTAGGTAAAAACTGATAAACACTCAATAGATGTCAAACCCAAACAGTAAGAAATATCCACTTAAACATGACAAAATAGAAATACGGGATTGCTGGAAAATGGTCAAAGTTCATATGAAACTCCAATGCTAAGAGAAGGGAGACTAGAATCTGAGGAGAGATGTTTTGTCATGGGATTCCACTGGAGATACCAGGTTTCACCATGGATCCTATTCAAAGAGTTCATCAACTATGGCAAAGA
>NW_007109441.1:0-1227 GCF_000164805.1 Carlito syrichta
CCACGGCTCCTATAGAAAGGGACTTTTAAAAATCTATGTGTTTCCCACACTTAAAGATTATAGAATTATGTAATATAATTCATATGTTCTACAAACATGCTATTAAGATACAGATTTTTGTGCCACATAAGTTGTAATCAGAAACAGATGAATTCTTATATTTAATACATTATAATGGATATAGGCTGTTTAGAGAAACAACCAGCCAGTTTGACAAAGGGTACAGGTGTATGTCAAACAGCAAAAATCAGAGTACTGTTCAAAGTAATGGCTTGCTTTTATCTTCTTCTGATTATTAAGAGTCATAAAGATTAATACAGTCTTTTTCTCTACCAGCCAATAAGATGACATTAAAACAGGAAGAATAGGGAAAGCTTCTAGAAAGAAATATTAGGAGAATTAGTAAAGTCGGCCTAGGTTAGTCATTATTTTATTTATATTTTGTAAACATAAAAAGATTATAATAGATCTGTGCTGTAGAGCATAGTGAATATTCCTTTACTTGGATTAATAACATATTGCATAATCATTGTCATTTTCTATAACATTATATATTATTGACTACAAATTAGGCCATGCTATAGACACTGACCAGAAAAAATATAAAATTATGATCACCAATACAAGTAACAGAGTCTAACATAATATCAGTTATTATAAGGACATGTGATCAAATCATAACTTCATATATATTATATATATGTTTATAATTTTCATGGTTTTAAAACTTAAACCTTCATATTCATGAACAAGTTTTTAAACAAAAACTGCCCCAAGTGTGAAAAAAATTGAGACTGTCAGATATGAGTTAATGTGGGATAACAGTGTTCATATCTCAGTCACAATAGTGAACTTGAGTTAGAAGCACCCATTTTGATTAATACTTTACCAAATATGAAACTAAAAGTTTTTTTCATATTTATTAATATGTAATTTTGATTTTAGAGAACCTTAAAACCAGAAGAAAAATTAATAAAAAACATACAGCTCAATCTTGAGTGATTCCCTCATCAGTAGTATTATCAGTTGAATAAAGTTGTCGGTGCTGAAATAAGAATAAACCTGACAAATCTTAAACAATGCGTGATGAGAGTGCTGCATCTTTGGTTATCATCATCCCTGTCAACTTGTTTTGAGAGAATTCTGGTTTTAGTATGTTTAATTCCAACTATTAATTACCCTTTTATAGAACACTAAAGAAAACAGGCAGGACACTCAGTCACTCTA
>NW_007109442.1:0-746 GCF_000164805.1 Carlito syrichta
ATAGTGCCTCCCTGCTGCTTTTTTAAAGGAAAACTTCTGTCTGTTTTCTTTAATAAAAAAAAAATGGTGCTCCACTTCTGCAAGCCAGCAAGAGCCAGGGACAAAGTGAGAAGCTGCAGCACCTGCTGTTGCACCAGGAGCCTGGCCACCCGCTCACGAGCCACACTTAGCTTCTCCCAGCTTTTTTTGCCAGGGGTTGGGGGGCTTGTTGATTTAAAAAAAAAGTAAAGAAAAGAAAGAGAAAATGGTACTTAGCTTCTGCATCCTGGGATTCGCAAAGTTCCAAGCCCAGATGCTGTGGCACCAGGTGCTGCACCAGGAGAGTCATGGCCACTAGGTCCCTAGCCCTCTCTCAGTCAGCCACTTACATGTCCACTCGCTCACCAGCACATACACAAAATTTTCCATACACTCATTCACTCACACGGGGACTCGCATAGCCTGATTGACTTGACTGTCATCTTCCCTGCCTCTTCAAGTTTCTCTTTTTTAACAAATTGTTTGGTAGTGGACGATCTCTTTGATGTCAGAACTTGATTATTTTCCTGGTGTACTGTAACTTTTAGGCTTGTAGAGTTATACCTGTAAATAAATTTCACCACAGAAAAGCTAATAATGACATTGAATTCAACACTTAATGATGTAATAGTTTTAAAACTTCACTGATATTGGTTGGAAGTAAACCACAGTCCCTAAGCATTTTGCAGGCCTATATGTGATTCAAATGGCTGGAGAGGATGCAAAGA
>NW_007109443.1:0-1308 GCF_000164805.1 Carlito syrichta
GTTGAATGGAAAATAAAAGCATGTGGTCTCTCAAGACTTTGCTTGCCCATCAGGCAACATGAATTCATTCTGTGAATGTGCATTCTCATCTGCCGTGCTGCTGCCTCCCGCCTCTTGCTCAGAACAGGGTCTCTGGTCCACGCCATGAATCAAGGTCTCCAAGGTCTGCAGAAGGTGGCCAGGGCCAGGCTGGGCAAGTGCTTCCTCGTCCATTTTTGACAAGCATTGTGGCTGCTTTATGGTTGTTCCTTGGTCAAATCTGCCTCTACTCTTCTGAAAAGAAGATGTTTAGAAGTCGCTTCCATATCACTATCAACTTTCTTCTAGATCTCACTGGGTAAAGATGATTCCTCCGCTCAAAAATTTCCAAGAGCACCGAGACGACCCAAACAAGGAACGGCGCAGAACCCTCCAGATAAACCTGCGGACAATCCTAGAAGTCACTCTTAATACAGCAGCAAGAATCATCTTGGAATGTGTGAGTGAGCCAGGCCACTGCTCTGAACCAGCCCCAGTGAGTCCCATCATCTCTTACTGAAAGCCCAAATCATGACCATGACCCCCACAGCCTGCCTTGGCTGCCCCATTTCTGATCTCCCAAATGCCCTGCAGTGATTCACCAGTCCCAGCCACAGTTATATCCTTGTCCTTCCCTGGACAGTCCAGTCACTTTGACCCCAGAACATTGGCACGTGCTTCTGTCTGGAAAAGCGTGTCCCCTTGTTGCCTGAATGCTGGGACAGATGAAGGTTTTGGCCAAATCCAACCTTGGCTAAGCTAGAAGCATATCCAGGAATAGAGGTTGGAGAGGGAGAGGAGGGTGTTCAAGGAGAGAAACACAATATTTCCAGTTGGAAAGTAACACACAAGAAAATGTTTATTTAGAGTGAGTCCATAAGACAAATCACAGTTTTTAAAAACTGAATGAAGACCACATATATCACAAAACCCAAAACGATTCCACACTTTATTAGTCTACTGCCAGACACACTTCTACAACACCGCCCTCCACAATTTTACTGCTTCTCCTTATGACAGTGATTTACTAATACCATTTTCTACAGAGAGAACAGATCGATGATATAGCATGGCTGATGGAAATATGATTTTTGCCTTTGATGTTTGGAATGCAAAACTATGCACCTTCCCACACACATGTCCTCGCTTGTGTATTCATGCAGCAAGTCTGTGCTCTGCAGATGAATACATCCTGGCCAATTCTATGTTGGTCTCTTTCCAACAGAGAGAGAAAAGGGGGAGGGAGAGGAAGAGGGAGGAAGAGAGTGGGGAAAGAAAGAGAGGGGGGAA
>NW_007109444.1:0-1043 GCF_000164805.1 Carlito syrichta
CAGGTTACAGACAGTAGGTGGGGGGCCTTCTCATCCTCCATAACCACACACATCAATTCATCATAGTAAATCCATACATAAACAAGTGTGTGTGTATATATATGGAGGGTGCCAAAAAAGTATGCACAACTTAAGAAAGGAAAAAAAAACTATTAAAATTGTAATGCTCAATACATACTGATAACAAAAGATGAATCCAAGTTACATTTGACATCTGCAAGTACAAGAGCTGCTCAAAGTGATTCCCATCAGCATCCAGACACTTCTGATGATGGTGAACGACTGCAGGACTTGTTCCTGGGCAAGGCCTCCCAGATCTTCCTTTGTGCACATTACACACAGTCCCATGCATCTCAAACTTATCATGAACATGTGAAATTGTTAAGCATGTTGGAGGTTCTGTTGCATACTCACGCCTCCATTGTCACACTTCCACAATGCTTTCAAATTTCAAATAACATTTCAAAGTGGTCTTGTGCACCTCTAAAAACCGTACTTCCACCATTTTCTTTGACTATACTGCCTATCGCATGGTGATCCTAACATTCATTTGATAAATGCTATCTCTTTATTGAACGACATACTAAAGTTTGCTACCATAATTCAATTCAGCTTTGAAAAGTAATACATAGATAATATCCCTTAAAACATGTATATATTTTTTGCCCCCCCACCCCAGTATGTACTTGAATACAGGCTGTAAGCTTTGCAAAAGGTAGTTTCTTCTTAGATTAGTTAGGTGGATGCCAAAAAGAAAACAGGTAATTTAAGGGACAAGAAAGCATTTTCAGAAAGTCTTCAACAGTCAAGTTCTTGACATGAACAAACATGTCACAAGCTTACAGTGTTCCAACATATTACAAAAAGATTTGTGAGGTGTAGATATGTTCACCCTTGTGTGATGACAGACACTCCCATGCATGGACAGAAAGATTTACAAAAACACACTGCTCTGCACAGTGCAGACCCCTGTGATAAGACTTCAAATCTTCCTGGAGGGAAGCACACTGGGGTGAGGGGTTGAATGCAGCTTAATTTATTTA
>NW_007109445.1:0-955 GCF_000164805.1 Carlito syrichta
TCGAGGTCACTCAGTATTATAGACTCTAGTTCCATCCAGGTTGCTGCAAAATTCATGATTTTGTTCTTTTTTATGGCTGCATAGTATTCCATTGTGTATATGTACCACATTTTTTAAATCCAGTCCTCTTTTGATGGGCAGCATGGTTGTTTCCAGGTTCTTGCTGTTGTGAACAACACTGCGATAAACATACGTGTGCAGGTATCTTTTTTATAGAGTGACTTGAGTTCTTCAGGGTATATTCCCAGTAGGGGGATTGCGGGGTCATATGGAAGGTCGATTTTTAGAACTTTTAGGAATCGCCACACTGCTTTCCACAGAGGTTGCACTAGTTTACACTCCCACCAATGGTGTAGAAGTGTTCCCTTTTCACCACACCCTCTCCAGCAGCTGTTATTTTTTGAGTTGTTGATAATTGCCATTCTGACTGGAGTTAGGTGGTATCTCAGTGTGGTTTTGATTTGCATCTCCCTGATGATTAGTGAGGTTGAACATTTCTTCATGTGTTTGTTGGCTGCTCGGATGTCTTCTTTTGTGAAATGTCTGTTCATATCTTTTGCCCATTTTATAATGGGGTTGTTTGTTTTTTTCTTTTCAGCACGTTTGAGTTCCTTGTAGATCCAAGATGTTAAGCCTTTGTCAGACCTGGAGTTGACAAATACTTTTTCTCAGTCTGTACGCTGTCTCCCTGCTCTCTTGATGGTTTCTTTGGCTTTGCAGAAACTTGTCAGTTTAATAAAGTCCCATTTGTCTATCTTCTCTCTTAAGTCCTGTGGGTTTCAGGTTTTGTACAGGAATTGGATGCCAGTTCCGATTTCCATGAGAGTATTTCCTTCCTTTTCTAAGGTTCTTATGGTTTGAGGTTTTACATTAAGGTCTCTGATCCATTTGGAGTTAACCTTTGTGCATGGGGATAGATAGGGGCCCTGCTTAAGACTTCTGCATATGTCCTCCC
>NW_007109446.1:0-993 GCF_000164805.1 Carlito syrichta
CACTCTTGAGTGACACCAAACCATACTGATTGGAAGCTCCTTGCCAACGGTGCTCTCCAGCTCCCTCCTTCCTCCCTATATGAGAACATCTGATGGGGAGCTCAGGTGACTTCCTTGGACCCACCCGCAGGCACTGTGAGGTCAGCGAGATGGGTCTGTATTCATTCTGCCTTCCAGGGAAGCTATGACCTAGTCTTGGTGTTTTGGCCTCTGGGGGCCTCTAACTCTTCCTGCAAATGTGAATCCCCACCGGGGCAGGGGAATGGAAAAGCTTGTCTCAGGCCCTCTGGTGAGGGAGGGCCACTTCTGCTTTCCAGGGGGAAGCTGTGTCATGGGGAGCAGAACTGTGGCTGTAGGGGAGGCCGGAGGGAGAAGGCCCTAGAGGAGACCCGCAAGGAAGTGATACTTCTTCCAGGGGCGAGATCATTTGCCTGCAGCCCCTCCTTCCTTACCGCCCAGCCCTGCTTTTTCCTCAGGGTTCTTTTACCACTTCCTGCTCTCCCCATTTTCTTTCTTTCTTTTTTTTTTTTGAATTGGAGTCTCACTCTGTTGCCCAGACTGGAGTGCAGTGGCTGCTTCTGGCCACCGCAGCCTCGACCTGCTGGGCTCCTGCGATCCTTCCTCCTCAGTCTTCCGAGTAGCCGGAATTACAGGCATGTGCTACCACGCCCGGCTAATTTTTTGATTTATTGTAGAGATGAGGTCTCGCTGCCCCAGACAGGTCTCGAACCCGTGGGCTCAGGCAATCCACTCACCTCAGCCTCCCAAAGCGTGGGATTACAGGCTGAGCCACCGAGGCTGGCTAAAAAAAGTTTTGAAAAAGTTGAACATAAACAAGTAGGTAATATGATACCATTTCTGAAACAAGATATTCATATATGGGAATGCCTTATTTATAAGCTCTGCTTATCAAAAATTTTATGTTAAGGTCTCAGTAGTGATTATTTCTGGGTGAATGCTGGTTTGTTTGTTTTTTCCTTTTGTACATCTTTA
>NW_007109447.1:0-388 GCF_000164805.1 Carlito syrichta
ACACACATGAAGAAATTGGGAGGAGCACAAATTAATAGCCTAACAAGCCACCTAAGGAAGCTGGAAAAGCAAGACCACAAAAACCCTAATTTCAGCAGAAGAATCCAGATCACCAAAATAAAAGCCCAAATCCAGGACATAGAAGACAAAAAGACAATACATAAAATCAATGAAACAAAAAGCTGGTTCTTCGAAAGGATAAACAAGATCGATGGTCCCCTAGCTAGACTGACCAAGAAAAAGAAAAAAAAAACCCAAATAAGCACAATCAGAAACACAAAAGATGAAGTCACATCTGACCCTGAAGAAATACAAAAGATCATCAGAGACTACTATGTACACATATGGAAACAAACTTGAAAACCTTAGGGAAATGGAGGACTTTCTG
>NW_007109448.1:0-867 GCF_000164805.1 Carlito syrichta
TTGTGGCAATCAAATCCAGTGCCTGGGAGGGAGGTATGGGGATTATGGACCTCCTCAGCTCATGTCATTATGACTGGTGGTGAGTAGGACAGTGATTCTCTTTCAACAAACAGTGAACCCTAAAACTTTACAGAACTGGATCAACCAACTTATGAGACTTGAAGTAAGGAATTAGAATTCTGACTTGATTCCCAGGGTCTCTAAGTCAGAAATCTCAAATGCTTCTCTCTTGTTTTCCTGCTCTTGATATGGAAGCACAGACATTTAGAAAGGAGAAAGAAGATAGACAGATTTTTTTTCAAAAAGAAATGTGTTTTGTAGTTTCTTTCCTTTTTTCTTTTTTTTTTGAGTTGGAGTCTCACTCTGTCACCCAGACTGGAGTGCAGTGGCCACTCCCGGCCACTGCAGCCTCGACATGCTGGGTTCCAGTGATCCTTCTGCCTCAGCCTTCCAAATAGCTGGAACTACAGGCGAGCGCTACCACGCCCGGCTAATTTTTTGATTATTGTAGAGATGAGGTCTCGCCAAGTCGCCTAGGCGGGTCTCGAACCCACGGGCTCAGGCAATTCACTCAACTCAGCCTCCCAAAGCGCGGGATTACAGGCTGAGCCACGGAGCCCGGCTATTGTTTCTTTTTATAATAAAACCCTGATATACTAGACTAGAGCTCATTGAGGGCAAAGCTTATGTTTTGCTCACAATTATATTTTTAGTGCCTAGGGTATTACTAGCTACATAAGAGAATGAATGATAAATAACTGAATAAGTATATGAGCTATGTTTATTTGGGGCTATATTAAATCTTCTGATATTATTAGTTTCTGTCTAACATAGGATTTCTCTACTCAAGCTTGCTTTGTTCATAAA
>NW_007109449.1:0-882 GCF_000164805.1 Carlito syrichta
AAATAAATAAGTGAAGTTAGATAAAATAGAAATTAGGGAAACTTGACAAATCATGTTTACTTTCAAATCCATTCCTTCTTTTTTCTCTATGCATTACTCAGCATAAATTGAAAATAAAACACAAAAAGAATTATAGTTCAACTGAAATATATTCATTTACACATACACCTGCAAGTAAGGATGCTTCTATTAAAAAATAAAAAGAAGAAAAGCTACCTTGAAGAAAAATAAACTAATCCTAAATTTAAAACTCTAAATCATATGAAAACTATTGCCTTTTAAAGTTACTAAAAAGCAAAAAAAGATTCATCTGTCCAAGTAAGGTGCTCCTGCCTATAATCCCAGCTACTCAGAAGGCCCAGGTGGGACGATCACTTGAGGACAAAAATTTGAGAACAGCTTGGGCAACATAGCAAAACCCCATTTCTAAAAAAATTAAGAAATAAACAAAAATTAGTCAGGTGTAGTGGCACTCACAGTAGTTCCAACTACTCAGAATGCTGAAACAGGAAGATCACTTGAGCCCAGGAGTTTCAGGCTGCAGTGAGCTATGATCAGGTCACTGCACCACATGCTGGACAACAGAGCAAGACCCTCATCTTTAAAAACTTTTCTAAAAATAAAAATTGGCCAGGTGCCATGGCTCACACCTGTAATTTCAACACTTTGGGAGGCCAAGGCAAGAGGATTGCCTGTCCAGGAGTTTGAGACCAGCCTGAGCAACACGGCAAGACCTCATCTCTTCAATAATAAAATTAACTAGACATGGTGATGCATGCCTGTAGTCCCATCTACTCGGGAGGTTGAGGTAGAAGGATTGTATGAGTCAAGCAGGTCAAGAGTGCAGTAGCCATGATTGCGTTATCACATTACAGCCTGAGT